>NW_020799099.1:35600894-35725552 GCF_003259725.1 Athene cunicularia
AAAAAAAAAAAAAAAAAAAAAAAAAAAAAGTCATTACATTTAAACAACACATTTGCATTCTTTGCACAGCCTTAAGCTAGAAACTTTTAGCAAAAAATGACCTCCTTAAAAAAAAAAAAAAAAAAGGCATAATTTCTTCTGGCATAAAAAGACAAAATATTCCAGAGTCAGTATGCCACTAGGTCAGCACGACAGCAGCTGTTATCCCAGTAAAGTCTCCATAGACAATGTATGAAGGCTTGTTCTCTGTTTTTGCTACCATGTATTGCAAGGGAGGAATTACACTTGAAAGTGGAATTGTCAGCACTGTATTTTCTTTACAGTTACAGACAAATAACAGGTGTTGTATTGACTATAAATTTATAGAGACAGATTATTTCTGTTTGTTTGCTATATGCTGTCTTCCATTAGAAACACAACACATGATTCTGTATTCTTTAGGTGCATTTTTTTTTTTCAGAAACTTCATAGAGTGTGAGATTTTTTTTTTCACTTTCTTTGCACCAGAGTATACTACATCTTCAGTCACTTCCTGAACTGTTCACAAAAGTTAGAATCTAAGAAACTCTCAGACTACTCATTCACTTCTGCTCTGTTTAACCTAGAAAAAAGGACAACATATAAAATATCCCTCAAAACATACGAGTATATGGTGAGAGAGATGTAGAAGGGAGAACAGCAAGGTAGTGTGCGGAAGGGCTTTCAAGTCTTCAGTTAGATCCTCAAAGAAGGATGAAATAACTTAGGTTCATTGACCTGGAGAATTTTTTGAAAGACTCCTATTTGCCATAAGAATCTTGGGTTTGGACTTTTGTTCTGCTTCTGCATTGAAAACAAATACACACACAAAATTGTTTCCTATTTTTAGTCTTGTTTACTGTAATCAAGCAATAGCCTTTGGCCATCTGCTTTACCCGTATAAAAAGAATAAGGTACTGCTTCCTGTTCTATCACTGCACTGAGGCTAACATACAGCAGCACAGGCTTGTGATACGACTATAAAAGAGTAGAGCTGCTGAACTTTATTTAAAGTTTTCCATGTTTTCACTGACCTTGGAAAAGTCCTTCAGTTTCCATAATTTAGAACATGTGGGTCATACACTATTCTTTCAAACTCAGTTTCTCAGTGAAACTGTAGCTTTCTTGAGATCTGGAAATATTTAGAAAAATTAAGCAATAAATGAAATTATACTAAGAACCTGGAAAAAAAAGAACAGTACATAAGTATCTAATCACACATATTAAGCATAGAGGTTTCTTTCAATTGGAGATTTTCAACCACCCAGATATTTGATCCAGGACACTATGTATAAATTTCTCATCCCTTCAAAGAAAAAAAAAAAACAAAACAGAAAACATGCAGTTCCCAGAACAACTATTAGTTTCACAGTTAAGGCACTCCTATGGGGATATTCCTATTTTGACAACAGGATGAACTTAATGTCAATGGTACTCCACCTCTGGACTTTGAAGTAACTGGAATTTTGTTGATACAGCTAATATAAGAATTGAATAATGAACATTTAAAAAATATTTAACAAGGATAAAATACAATAATCTTTAGAGTCCTAATGACCTTCTGCACAGTGCAGATTCACAGTGCAAGTAGTTCCTAAACTTGGGCATTGCTGAACTTCAGAAGACATGTCATCTCCTGGGAGACCATCCTTGGCTTGCACTGCTTTATGTCATACTGAAAGAGTCCTGGTTAACACCTGGACATTCATGCAGCTTCCTCTTGAGTCTTCTCACATGGCTTTCTCAGTGCACTCATGGTCATTTTTGCACAGTGCTGCTCTTTAATCTCCAGTGGGGAGTTTTTGTGGTACAAGAAGTGTCCAACATGTAAAGGTGAACTGTGTGGGATTTGTGGATCAGAGTGCTTCAGTGCCTTGTGTGTGTATATATGAGTGTACGCACTGATAATGTTCTGTCCATGCTCTAAGAGAAACAGGCTCCTCTGATGAATTGAAAGCCAATTTCCACCCCTTCCCCGATTTCCACACAGTTAATTACCCTTACTCCTTCAGATCAGTCATGAATTATATTTCTCAGATGACTAAACAAAGCAGTCTGCTTACTTTTGAGCACTCTTTGAGTACTCGGACTTGGTATTTCTACTTGTAAAATGGTGTAATGACCCTTCTGTTATGTTCAAGCATGTTGTAAAGCTTGTTCTGTTCTGTTCTCAAAGGACTGATACAAGTGTTGAGTGCCTTCGAAATGCCTATGCATAAATAAACATCGAAGGTAAGCCCTTGAGTGGGATCCAAGGGTCCTCAGATGTTTTAAGTATGGTGAGCAATCCACAGAGAGAAGCATGCACAGCCACAGAAAAAGTTATTTATGTCTCTTGTTCAGCATCTCAGTGAATTATAATTTAATTATGAAATACAAAACCAACAAAATGTAGAGGCCCGGCCTTTGAATCCAGCAGAATGAGTTTGCTACCTGCAGCGAGATCTGTTTGCCAACCACCTGAACAGGTTCCAAGCAATTTGGAACATCTTGCTGTTCTTTAAGGCGTAAATGGTTTCATGGCAGCTGGGATGAATACATTTCAAATTTGAAATGAATATTCTGTAGTCATGCCAGTGGGGGAAAAAAAATAAATTACTGTGCACCAGTTTATTGCACATGACCATCAGTGCCACAATCAGAGTAAAACGGAGCCTGTTCTGACACTAAAGTGTTGGATAACTAACAGATACAAATAAATTCTTATAATATTTTTTCACAGATAGTACAGTAATATTTTCTGAGGTGTTAAGAAATCATGTCATTTTATGAAGTCCTTAGGAACTTTCCTCTCATTACATTGATCCCAGTTCTCTTCCCATGGCCCTTTTCATGTTTCCCACCCTACTTACTTTATGAGAAATGCTGACAATCCAAAACCTCAGATGTGTGTGATCTGGAGAAATGCAGACCAAAACAAGACGCTACCTCTGATGATGTATTTCCATGGTTTTCAGTTTGCAAACTACAACTTCTCGATGGGCCTGTGAGTTATTCACAGAAAGTCTACTAAAGAAAGGGGAGAAGTTGTTCATCTGCTGTCCAGCAATCATACCCTGTGAGATTTGTGAGAGTTTCAAGACTACCAAAAGGAGGGACACACCCCACACCCCACCACCCCCAGCATTTACAAGCAGAAATTGAACTAAAAAATACCAATAGAGCCAAAAAAAAAAAAAAAAAAAAAAAAAAAAAAAAAAAAAAAAAAAAAGCCTTGATGGCTAGATGGACAATTGGATACTTTATTAAGCATTTTCCAGTGTGTCCAAGAGACTATGACAGATTTTAATTTCCCATAAACCAAGTAAATGTTAAGAGAAAGTTATGGTGATTGTATAAGTTAATGGTTCTGGCTTCCAACTTGACATTTAGCTGAGACTGTAGTCAAGAATCGCAGGAGTTTTAAGACTATCATTGATTTTGGTAGGCATTAGAAGGATGTGCTTTTCTGTCATCACATTCAAGGTTGTTCCATTGTTAATATCCACTCATAAACACATAGTGGTGGTTGTCAAACTGAAAAGCAGAAACCACAATTTTTAAATTAGGTGGGAAAAAAACCACAACAAACTAACGCCTAAAATATATGAACCAGCAGTGTGCCCAGGGGGCCAAGAAGGCCAATAGCGTGGCCAGCAGGGACAGGGAAGGGATCTGACCCCTGTACTCGGCACTGGTGAGGCCGCCCCTCGATTCCTGTGTTCAGTTTTGGGCCCCTCACTACAAAAAGGACATTGAATGACTCGAGCGTGTCCAGAGAAGGGCAACGGAGCTGGTGCAGGGTCTGGAGCACAGGTCGTACGGGGAGCGGCTGAGGGAACTGGGGGGGTTTAGTCTGGAGAAGAGGAGGCTGAGGGGAGACCTCATCGCCCTCTACAGCTCCCTGAGAGGAGGGTGCAGAGACCTGAGGGTGAGTCTCTTGAACCAAGTAACAAGTGATAGGACAAGAGGGAATGGCCTCAAGTTGTGTGAAGGAAGGTTTAGACTGGCTATCAGGAAGCATTTCTTTCCAGAAGGGGTTGTTGGTCGTTGGAATGGGCTGCCCAGGGAGGTGGTGGAGTCCCCATCCCTGGAGGGGTTTAAGAGGAGGTTGACAGTGCTGAGGGATCTGGTGTAGTTGGGAACTGTCAGTGTTGGGTTAATGGTTGGACTGGATGATCTTCAAGGATTTTTCCAACTTAGACGATTCTGTGATTTATGCTTTTCCCAAAGCAAGTGTATCTATCTGTAATGGCTATTACAGGGTTTTAGTAGAGAGGGGGGCTGCAGGGTGGCCTGGGCCTGACCCAAACCTGACACAGCTGCTTCCAGCCAGCTCCAACAGGTTTGCCCCAGCAGACAGCTCAGCCTCTCAGTTTAGCTGGTGGCCCCTTGGGGAACCTGTGTTTAAGAAAGGGCCAAAAAATATCAGACAGAGAGAGGAAGAGGAGGGGAGAAAAAGGAGTAAGAAACAGCCCTGCAGACACAAAGGTCAGTAAAGAAGAAGATGAGTAGGTGCTCCAGGCACAGGAGCGGAGATCCCCCTGAAGCCCATGGAGGACCCCATGCTGTAGCAGGTGGGTATTTCCTGAAGGAACTGCAGCCCATGGAGAGGACTCAACACAGAAGCAGTTTTATCATGAAGGACTGCAGGTCATGGGAGGGACCCCCACTGGAGCAGGAGAAAAGTGTGAGGAAGGAAGAGCAGTGGAGAGAAACTGTTACAGACTGACCGTAGCTCCCATTCTTCAACTCCCTGCGCTGCTTGGGCTGGGGGGGAGGTGGAAGGGTCAGGAATGCAGGAGTGAAGTTGAGCCTGGGAAGAAGGATTGGGGTGGGAGGAAGGTGGTTTAGGTTTTGCCTTTGTTTATCACCATCCTTCTGTTTAATTGACAATAAATTAAATTAGTTTTCCTCAAGTTGAACCTTTTTTTTTTTTTTTTTTGTCCATAATGGTGCTTGGTAAGTGTTTTCTTTGTCTTTATCTTGACCCATGAGTTTTTCATTCTTATTTTCTTCTGCTGTTCTGTTGGGGAAGGGGGGTGAGAGTGTCTGTGGGGGATTTTGCTCTGTACAAGGTTAATCCACACTATCAAAGACAGACAAAGAGGTTTGGTTAAATTCTGTCTTTATTTTATTTAACTTCTGGCACTGTTTCAGATGCTACTCAGTGTCTTTTCACTGGTTTCACAAGTCTGCTGTTCCAGGGCAGAAAGATACAGATCTAGTCAGGACACAGAGGGAGTAAAGATACAGGTAAGGTTATTTTTTAAAAAAATAGCTACCTTTAGATTTCAATTCAGAATGTGTTTTACTGTTTTGCCTTTGGTTTATCTTTTTTTTTTTTTTTTTTATGATTAAGAACATAAAATGAAATTGTCTGGGACAAAAAAATACATCTTGGTTAAAAGAATAGAGACTGAGCAAATGTCTTTCTATAAGGTAGAGATTTTTCTATTATGGCTGAAGAAGTGGGAAACCTTATTGCAAGTCATTGAGTTATTATAGAAGAAGAAAAAAATGCAGTTAATATATTTGGATGCATTAAAAATGGATTTTTAATATTGCTCTTGAGTTCTATTAATCATTTTTCTTTCACTAGGGTTCCACTGAAAAGATAGAGGCTTTTCTTTTCTCAAATTACTAAAATCAATTTATTTGTACATTTGTAGCCTTCCTTTTTTCACTTAATATGTATGGTATGAGTGTTGAGACAAGGTATTTCTCCTTGCTATCAAATAATTTGCCAGTTTATCAACTCTATCCCCTTTGTTTTAGCAGAGACTCTAATTATGTAGTCTGATATTCTTTTAATAGGTGTTAAAGGAAGGTGTTGAACCTAATATCCTCAATATAAGAAGGATGTGTGTTCACAGCCCTAGAGGTATTTTTAATATCCTCTATGGTAAATAAATAACATTTTTTTAAAGATCTCCTTTAATTCATACCTATGTCTACTCTGTAATTCCAACCATCTATGTTCTCTTGCTCTAGACCGCCTTAATATAGATTTGTATATACCTATACCTATAGGTATGTATATGTGTGTGAGAGTATGTGTTAGTATAGCTAAATCCATATCTCTGTGTAAGGTTTAATCTTCTAGAAGGAATTTTTCTTTTCACATAAATTAGGAGAAAATAACTTCCAGTAAACCTTGGTGTTATGTAGAAGTTTATGAGGAAACTTCCTTGTCCTAGGTCCTTCTTTAGCATGAAGCGATCAGCTACCTTGCTGCATGTTTAATATGCAGTCATATGTTCATTACTAAGCATTGCATGAAACGTCATCACTGCAAACCAAGTACATTTTTTCAGTCTGGCTAAAATTAATGAATATTCAGATTTGACAAAACAAAGATCAGTAGAATTAAGCTGCAGATGGGCAAGATGCCTTGCCCCTCCAGAGGAAAAGTTAAAATTTAAGTCCCTACTTCCATTTAATAGTACTGCAGAGCCACACTATTCAAATATATGTCTGGCCATATTCCACCTCCTTATGACAGCTAGTGAAAGCATCTACTGTTCATCAAAAGCAAGAAAATATTTAGAGATAGTAACTCATTTCTTGGTTTTATGCTGATTTTGCACAAAACAAAAACTTGCACAGCTGCTCTTTGGAAGATAAAAAGGATTCACATTGGTGTAGCAGACGAGAGTGGGAATGTTTTCAGACGTTTAGTAAATCAAATTGCATGGGGAAAGGGCAGGTTTTATTTGCTGTGGATTGTTTGTCTCCAGAAATATCCTTTACTTATTTAATATGATGGAATGAAAGAATAAATAAATAATTTAAGAAGTTCACCTTGTAATCACCAGAAGAGGTATCCACAGTGAGAACTTTGCTAAGGTGACAGTTAGGAATGGTTAGCTCACAGGTGTTCTGATAGTGATCCTGTTTATATGTCCATGACTTACTTAATTATCTAGGCACTTAGAAAATGTCTGTCCCCTTACACAAAGAGGTCACGCAGCACACAGTCTTCTTTGAAGTAAACTCAGATGTACGATAAGAAGACTAGTATTTAATTATTGGTTATAGAACTAAATATTTTATAGTTAAACTGCTATGGCATTAGATAAGTGTTTTATTGAAGGGAAATACGACAAGTCAATACAAGCAGAGGTAAGAAGAGAGAGCTAAGAAGGAAAACTAGATTTTGTTTAAAAGAGTTGTGGAGGATTTTTTCCTCATGGAATCTAAATGTGCTATTTAAAAGATTGCATTTTCTTCAAAATTGCTGCCCTATTTTGAAATGAATGTAAGGGTAAGCTGAGTTTCTCCTCAGATTCTCAAAAATCACTCATCATCTGGATTTTATGGTGTCAGCATGATGGGGACTATTTTAGGCATTTCTTCTCACTGCTTGATTTACTAGGAGACATGTCATGAGATTCACCTGGCCTGCAAATCGGATCTGAAGAGACGGAGGAGGACAATGACATGACTTCTAACAGTCAGTCATTCATTATGTAGAAATATCCTTCAAAAGATCTGTGCCTGCCTTGGGTGAAATAGATGTCAAATTTGCCCGAAGGATACGGATCAAAGACTATTGCCAACTCATACTACACACATAAAAACAGCCTACAGCTGAATTACCCTTTTTCTACTGAAGTAAAGTTTCTCCTTGTGTGGGTGTTGCATAAAATACATATTTTAATCAGTTTAAAATGTATTTTAATTATTTGCATTGAACTCACTATTTCCTCTGTGGAAAAAGAAATATTATATAAGATAATTGGCAGTGTTGGACTAATTCTTGCTCTCTTAGACCTGTGGGAAGATAAGAGTTTTAACCAGTCTGAATGCTTTTTTTTTTTTTTTTTTCCTGGTCAAGGAATTGTTTGGCAATGACTTGTACTTTTCAACTATTGTTCTGCTGCTGATTCTGTTTGTTAGGATAAAACCTCTTATGGCCAAATTCTGTGTCCTGCAAATTTATGACAAAAAACTTATTTCCTTCAATTCTGCTATAAGTGTTTCAGGCTCCTTGGATGTGGGAGCAAAAGGAAGTTTATTCCCTCACAGCTCCAGAAATTAGAATCCAGCTTTGGCTGCTAGTGTTTCAGGAGATTCATTCCCTTAAAAAATATTCTAATTTTGGTTTGTGAAGGCATCGATGCATCCCAGTGGACCAAATACTCACACTATTTATGTGTTGCTAAAAAGTAGGCTTCTCTTCAACCTCAGCCAGTTTACCAGGCCTGAGATGTCTAAAGCATGCTAGCTTTATCAAAAATATATCTTCTAAATGGTTTGCACCATATCTTTTGGATAACTAGAGTACCTTGCAAAATATGTCTCCTAGAGCACATAAGATTTTGTCTATGTACTTCCTTTACTTGCCAGTGGAGGAAGACTCCATCCAAACATGCCTTATAATGTGGCATTTGCAGAAAAGTTCAATTACTAGTAAACAAAGGTCCTGGATCAGACCCATGAACCTCGATTTCTCTCTCCCTCTAGATGCAAAAAAAAACCCAAACATATCTACGGTTGCACCACCTGACAGAGCTCTCACCTTTTGCTGAAATCATTACTGGGCCTGTGCTTTGATGCATTTGCTCCCTTCTCTCTGAAGAGCAGGTAAGAAAATTATGATTTTAGGTCTAACCAGGGATCTCTGAGAAGTCTCATCTATATTTGAATATTAATGCCCAAAATGCATTTTCCCCCACATACAGTTTTTCCTAGTTGACCCATGACAGTTATTTCTCTATGCCAGAGTAAGAGGGACTAAAGACAACACTGAAGTCCAAAACTGTTAATTAAACAAAGATACCAAAACCTCTGATACATAAACGCTTTTGTTTGCACCTACATTCTAATGCGTGTAATTAGTGATATTGTATATATTACCTTTCAAAACAGCATAAATTATTCAATAGGTTGAAGTGTCTTTTGTCAAGTTCTTTACTATACAACACTGACTTCCTTCCTCCTACCCCTGCTACTAGAAAAATCAGGAAACATAAACCAGAAACTTTGTTCAAAGATTTATAATTATTTTGTTTTATCATTCCAAGTATTGTTTTTCCGAATATAGACAAAATATTCTTCCCAGTTCAGAATACGAGATCTCATTCTTTTATATAATAATGCCATGAGTAGAGAAACATTCAAGAAATAAAACGGAGGTCATTTTTATGGTAGCAGAGATCAGAGAACACAGGACTGTTTTGAACACTTGTTGAAAGAAATTAACAAATGTGAGAAAAGTGTGTCCTAAAGCATTTAAATTTCAATTTTGAGAAGAATTTTTTCGTTTAGGTTCTCATGCCTATTTCATTCAGTCACACTTATTTTAATTAGCTATTGAACAATGCAGAAAAAAAAATCTGATTCTGCTCTTAACCACTTCACAATGCCCTGTTCACTTCTGTCACGTATGGCATATATGAGAAAAATAGCCAAGTTCCTCCATTCATCCATTTTTAAAATGAAGAATTGTAAGTGCAGAAGTTGTTCCATTGGTTTTTGAAATGCTACTCTTGTAGCAGCATTAGCATACTGCCTTCCTGGATTGGATATATGGTTCAAAGGGGCAGTTCTGAGGACTACCACTGCTCCTGCTAGAGAGATTAAAAAACAGAGGGTTATTTCCAGCTAAGATTCCTACCATCATTATGAAAATACTAGTTTTTATAGCATATTTTAACCGTGTTGACACATTAAATGCTTCGTTATCTTAAGACCTGGAGAATTTCATTCTCTAAGACTAATGAAGATAGCCAAAACACAGAGCTTCAGACACTAATTTTGCAATGATTTCTTCTGTTGTAACTGCTGACATTACAGTGGTTGATCATCAAGAGTTACTGTTAGGTGTTTTAAAAAATACATTTAAATAGTAACTAACCACTTTGTTTCATGATTGGCATATTCTACTCTTGGAAATTAGTATGTTCTGATATATTTGAGGCCAAGGTGAAAATGGCAGACCTTTCAGATTAGCTGCTCTCTACACCACTGTCAAGGAAAGATAAGAGACGTATCAACAGCAATCCTTCCACGCCTTAGCCCTGTGGTTTCTTGGAAGAAGCCTGGATGTGAAGGCTGAAAGGGAACTTTGTCAAAGGGGGCAAGTGTCCCATCATGGCCAACTAGATGAGATTGAAATTTCTTTGCTGCACAAGCATGTAAGGACACAAGTCTGTTAAATATTTCCTCTGTAGCATTGACCATGAGTTATCCAAGGATTAGATGAACAAAAAGCAAAACCTTGCATGTAGTCTTTCCGGAATTTAATTTTGTGCAGCTTAGCCATGGTTCACTGCCTGACCTTGTGTTTACAGGATTTCATTATATGAAAACATTACCCTTAGGAAAAGGTCTAATAGAATTTAATAGAGATTAATCCAGAGGCCCTAACAAAATTACACTAACAAACCTTAATCTGGAAGAATATTTTTTTTTCCATGGCTATTCTTGAACCAGAAGAATCCTTTGTAAAGCGTTAAGAAATGCTTTGTAGATATGAGTACTGTAGATGTATGTGCTAATGTAGGAAGGCTTGCAGATTTGACATTAATGTCAGTTATCAGAATGTAACAAAGTACAGTTTTCAAAAACATATTTACATACTTAAATAACTACAGTGTATTTAAATATCTATAAATATAGCAGTTCATGATCTCTGGGCATAAAGCTGTAGGAACTTTGTTATCTACACCCAGTATTATAGAAAGTATTAATGGGAGTTTTCTAGGAAAATTAAATTTGTTTAAATGAATATTACAATAAATATGAATTTCAAATAAACTACAATTTGGTAACTAAGCAATTATTTTTTACACCATACTGCTTGCAAAATATTTTTTATTGGTAGAATGCCATGAGAAGTAGAAAGGGGCTGAAGAAAGGGGTGTGATAATACTCTGCACTCTTTACCGCAACATGCTATCTTATGTTACGTGCATATGTATCTTATGCAATATGCTATCCTTAGCCATGTATTTCAATTTCAGTGAGATGTCAGAAATTTAAAAAAGAAAGATATGTTAAACTTTTCATAAATGTTTTTGTTAATTAACACATTCCTGTGATACAAAGTACATCTGCATGCTGCGAAGTAGTTCTATATTGAATAAATTAACAGTGATGCAAAAACATGTGAAAAACGGGATATAATAATAACAAAGATGAATTAATCAATGGATTAAAATAGCTTTAGTTCATTTTTAATATAGCCAACCATGCTTGGGCCCCCAGTTTTAAGTTCTAATAAGTAACCTTGAAGAGGATCTAGAATAATTTTAATGATAGCTGTCCTATATTCCAAAGACTCTTATAATGCAAAAAGCAAAGCTCTGTTAGTTAACTGATAGTAGGCAAATGTTTTCACAGGGTAGCATACTGGTGACAATACTAGTGGCCTGAATGGCAGGAAGCAATATATAAGTTTGTTTCTTGCCATCCCTGAGACAAAACAAGTGATTTGACTTCATCTGCAGCATATCACATTTACTCTTGGAGGTGGGGAAGGAGAAGCTTCTGTGGGTAGTCTGGTAGGGAGTAAGAGGGGTGACACTGAGATCTAGCATGCTTCCTGATGCCAGGACAGAGTAAGAGAAGTATGTTTCTTCTGCTCTCTTGTGAATGAGAGTTTCTGATCACAGGCATTCTCCTGAGGTTTCTGGGAAAGGTTTATGAGAGAGCTGTCTCCTTCGCTTTCTGTACCCCCTAAGTCTGACTCTGCCTATATCCACAGCTGCCACTGCACCCTCTTCCACAACAACATTTTGCTCAAACGCCATCCTGAAAAATCCATATGTACAGAATGGCACTTAAAAAGATAGGATCTCATGTTCAGATCCAGAGGTAACTGAAACTAGGTTTATACCTCCTCCAGCTGATGCATGTTTAGTGCATGTTTGTTTACAGAGGTGACTTTATTTTTCTTTGAGCACATTAGTGGATGACACTGTACTGAAGCAGGATATAAGGAATGGGATAATGTAGTTAAAGCATAAAAATACTAAATATTCCATGTGACTGCTAGAATGCCTGGCAAATCCATAGAGTTCAGCAAGGCTTTAAGTTTTTCTTTTAATAGGGAATCTTGGATCCACCATTTATTAATTGCTTTTTTTTTTGAAAGTTACTTGTTCTAGTTATTAGCAATGCATTATTCAAAAACTGTTCAGTTCTGCATGAACTATCCAGCCCAGTTTCTGAAATAGCTATGTTTTGGAGAAGTAGAATGCACTTTTCATTCAAATTCAGATGCTAACCAAAAAGCTGATGAAAAACTGCAGTAAAGGATATTCATAGAACTCATCTTAAACTGACAGTTATAATATAATTTTATTTATTCTTTTCTTTCAATGTATAGAAGATACTAAGACTCCGGTGTGTACATGTTAACAGCTTTCATCACATATCCTTTTCATTCTGTGTTAAGACAGATGGGTCAGTTTTGACCTTTTCACAGTTCTTGTTAGGATCTATTGTTCTGCCAACTTTGGCACTGCTGATGTCCGGTTTATTACCAGAAGTCAAAAGGGACAACAGAAGGTTTCTAGCTCTGTTTTGTTTATAAAAATTTTAAGCTTTCAGTTTAGCACTTTTTCAGAACATGCTCATTTTAAAAACTGATCAGGATGTTTGTGTTTTGCTGCTTTTTCTGCTTGAATAACAAAGATAAAGTTTGGGGGGGTTATTTTTGTTTGGTTTTTTTGTTTGTTTTTTTTGTGGTTTTTTTGTGTTGTTTGTTTTTTTTTGTTTTTTGTTTTTTGTTTTTTTTTTTTTAATATACAAAGCTAATACTGCTTCCTAACTTTAATTAAACATATAAATTATTTGCTTACATAATGGAAGTTATTGTAACGGCAAGTATCCTTGTGTTGTTTATATTGTCCTATATAGCACAGTAACCTCACATTACAATATCACTTCATCATTTAATCATCATCCTACTTGATGTCTTTCATGTTTGGGGTGGAGGAGCTTATCAGTTTCAGGATCCACATGTTACACTGTGCATAGACACAGTTGGAGTTACAGTAAGCTGTCTCTGTCACAAGCAAAATTTGATGCTTGATATTTTGTTTCTCTGAATCAATATGCACCATTTTTGTGTTATAGATTCACTATTTAAGTCAGTGCTTAATGGATTGTTTAATGGAAAAAGTAATGTAAAATAATGCTTATTTTTGTCCTCTTTTCCTCCAACAATAGCAATCCTAACGGCTGGTTTTGTCCACATTTGTCTTGATAGGGAAGTGTTTGGAGAGATTAAAAGGTGTCTTTTGTGCCAAGGGCCTACCCTGCTATGCAGTGTACTTTTCTTGGTGAAATCCTTTCTCAACTCAAGTCGAATGTTGAGGTTTTGTTGTGACGTGGAGATATTATTTCATAAAGAAGTGAGTTAAAGTCAGTTTTATATGTACTTTTTGGTACCATGTGTTGGGATGATCCTCATGGAACAGTAAAGGTGGATCCTGAAAAAAGTGGCTTTGAATACAATGTATTTATTAAATGTGCTGTATCCCTCAGTAAGAAGGCAGTTAATATGAATAATGTGAAATGCTGAAAGAAGCTAAGCATTTTTGTAAGGTCAGTAGGGCATTCAGCATCTGTGAGAGTAAGGTTGTTTAATACTACATGGAAAGACTATTTAATTCTCAAGGGTCTCATTAATCCTTACAGGACTAGGTATTTTCTAATACCATGACTAGAAGACTGTCACTGTGTAGCACCTGGCTTGAATTACCTCACTCAAATTGTATTCATATTTCAGAACTTTGTGTTCAGGTTTTTCAAAGCAGAACCTGCCTTCTTGAGAGTTTAACTTCATGGAGCACTTGGCATGGGCAAAAGAAAATGCTCTTCTGCCTCAATGAGAAACTTCCGTGTTTTGTTCCAGATTGTTTCAGGACTTAAACTATTTAGCTCCTGTGCAAGTTAAGGAAATGTCTCCAAAAAAATTAATAAAGTTCAAATTACCTATTTCACAAGTGATTTCAGAGTTACTTAAATGGATACTATCTTATTTGGATAAACTATCCTTACATGGATAAAAGCTGTGCACTAGTATACAGAATGAATGCAGAAGCACAATTTAAAGAAGCAAGTAGCAGTGACCCATTCTCTAAATCCTTTGCCCTGAAAATGTGAGATCACCAGTGATCTTTCTGCTGCAGTATATGACATGTTTGTCAGAGCCACAGTACCTGGGGACTCTCTATTATTTTACATATCTCTCCTCACACTGGACAAACTCATTCTTCAACTCAAACTAATCTCACAAGCTACAATAAGGCATATTTTAGGTTTCAAATGTAGCATATTTTGTAAAAGGACTATAGTTGTGAACATTTGTCTTGCTTTGACATTTTTAAAGGACAAACAACTGACCTAGATATTGATCCAGTGGAGATGGTACTGAATATCTTCTATCACATTTTCTTTCACAGTTTGTGGCACTGTTGAGGAGGATTTTTCTTCATGCTACTGTATTTGACCTAACACAGATATTGCTGTGTAAGACATAAGTCCTTTAAGAGCACACTTGTCATCTCTGCCAATACATTGAGAAAGCACTGTGATGATTTTAAAAGGGACGTTACTCAGAGATACATTTTAGCAATTATACACATGATTTAATTGGCAGACCTTATTGTTAGCAGGCTAGGAAATTCTGTACCTCACTGTAATAATTCAGAAACACAACAAACAATTCCTCTTCCTTGGCTAAATAGTCAAAGTTGTTCTTGAACTTGAGGTTAAGGTAAAGTCAACACTCTGATTTTGGCCAGGTATTCTTACTCAATATGCATAAATGCTGAATGGAAATAGTTAATAGATTGTACCTAGTTTAAATATACACCTAACATTTGCAGAGTGTGTATATCAACAAAAAAATCAATTTCAGTCTTACGCTCCCATATCCAGTGACAGGCAGTGTCAAATAAAATGCATGCTTTAAGTTATTAGTTAAGTACTGTTCTACACTGAATATTGACTCTGAGGACAATGACTTGAGTTTTTCTTTTTAGTTGTCTCATATGGACATTTATTTGAAATGTGTCTCAATTAGAAAGAACAAAGATTTGTGATCCAATTAGTGGACCTGAGTGTTAGCATGAAATCCAAAAAATAGTCTATGATCTTACACCAAGAGGCTGCAAAAAAAGATGCCTTTGGTTATACTGTAGTAATGTCAGCTGTCTTATGTCTTATTTCCTTCAGTAGATTTCTGTGTGTGATGTTATCAAAACTTCTCAGTTGTGCTGAAGAATCATGTTTTTTCTCCTGCAGCTATACTACTTCTCTACAAGCAACAACAAAAAAAACCCATTAAAAGCTCATTGTAGTTTTGAAGTAATTATCATTAACAAATATCACTCGTGACAGCTATGCACCTCCATGTCTTCAGGGCACTAAAGTAATTACACCTATCACAACTGTGTGCTAAAATGTTTTTCTACATATGGCTTTAGTGAAAGAAGATTTGATATTACTTATATATAACACTTCATGCATAACTGTATAATAAACCAACACTTTTATTCAACAAATTTTTCATGTCAGAATCACATTTTTCCTTACATGTTAAATTATTTGACCAGAATTTTCACATTAAATAGAAGAACTGCTTTAAGTAATTCCTTTCTCAGAACCCATAATGAAAGATAGTGTTCAATTCCTTGATGTAAGGGGCATGTGGCCCCTTACAAGTCCTTGATTTACACTGTTTCTCACCTAAAAATACTAACATTAGTCCAAATTGAGGATTCTGTATTTATTTTGTTATCCCCCCAAAATAAAATAATTATAGCAGGAACAATTAATCAATTAGCTGCTGTTGCCATTTAATGAAACGTACTGGGTTTATTTCAAACTGACTCTTGTTACGCTGATAAATTATTCAAAATTGTTACTTATCCTTAGTGGAAGTACCTAGTACAACTATTGATTGCTGCTCATTTGCATTTGGGACATTCACCTGAAATTTTGTTTGGTGTCTCTATATTTTCTGCCAAACAAATCAATGGCAGTACATAGCTATAACTTGGTGTGTATGTATAATTGGGTTATTTATTTTAAATAAACTCTGTGTTGTTCTTTTCTTTATAGGACTGGTTTTCCTATCATTTTCCTACCTTTGTTTCTGCTTAACCTACTTGGGATGCAGATCTTAGGCCAAGCTAAATGTTTTATGGCTAATTCTACAACTCAGGTAATATAAATAGAAGATTGTGTTGCCTACAATCTTCTCTTTATATTGCTTAGAGCAGTGGAAGATCCATGCAGTAGGGTGTGATTAAACAGGCTCATTCTAGTTTTGGGAGGTCTGCTTGACTTACATAGTATGTGACCCAGACATTTGCAAGATTATAGGAGCGAGGAGCTAATACAAAGCTGCTGCACTCAAGTCAAATGTATTGCAGAGGCTTTATGGTCATAGTTAACACCCTTCTCAAAATAACTGAAGCTTCATAGCTTCTGATTCACAACTCTCTTGTTCTTGGTTGGATAAGCATGCAGACAAAATAGATATTTCCAGAGACATCCTCAGTCACTTTGTTGGGTATTTTTAGAATTTTATGTCCCTACAGGTATATGAATATATATGAAAGCCTGTTTAGTTTCTCTGCAGTGGTCATTTACTCCCTGCAAATGCAGTGGCTCCAACTATGTCACTTCACGTGCAATGCACATAAAAACCTCTTGCTGTCCTTTAGTCTTCTTAAGGGCATGGAATCCACACTCTTCTTCCAAAATCTGCCTTGTTGTTCAGGTAGAAGCTCTATTGCAAACTGGTTTATGCGGTTTTCTAACCTTTCTGCTTTAAGTGCCGGAAAACTCATAGAGCTGTTTTTTAAAGCATTGATATTGAAAATACTCAAAATTCACACAAGAATTGTGCTTCTTGTCGATTATAAATACATTTTATTAGAAACAACATATTTTCTAAATGTTCGTAAAAATTATTATCTAGCAATGATGAGATAAATGAAAACTCTCAGTTTGATAAGCTTGGTCAGTCTTCTGATTCATCACTGGCTCTTAAGTACACACCAGTTTCATTGCCTGCATCTCTTTGATAAGGAAAAATAAGTTATAGGGGGAAAAATCTTGACAGAAGTGTATTTTTCTAGCATTGTTGTCTTTAACACATTTGTAAGATCTTTCAGGGCTAGAATTCAAAATGACATGCTAACTTTTGAAATGTTTTAGATTGCTGGTGGTGTGTTCCCTCAGCTCTGTTACACATACTTGAAATTTCTGCAATTTGCTTTTCTTAACTGTGAAACTATCACCTTTGAAATCGATGCGTCTGCCAAAATACAGATATTATGAAAATAACATAAATGAAAACATGCTGCTTAGATAAAGGGTTTTCTGGGCTATAGTGAGTTATGTACCCAACCTTACTTGCTTGCAGTATAATAGATTTAAATGCCAAAGTTGTTTTGATTTAAAGAGCAAGGAGAGAAAACACTGCTATGAAAAAAAATATTTTACATTATATGCATTATATGTGGGTTATTTTTTATGGGTTTTTTAATAACTTTTTATATGACACAGTAGTTAGAAAAAAATGTAAATATCTGGAAACAAGTCAACTTCCTAAAGTATGCATCGGAAACCATGTTAAGTTTTAAATCTTTGCTTGCCACAATGGAGTTTAATCTCACTGAAGTGGCACTTGGTTGCAGAAATTCAAAAGACAATTGCAATCATTTAGATCTAATAAAAAATGGATAGTTATGCAACTCTAAATAAGAAACCATGCTCTGAAAATCTCTGCTTGCTGACTCTGTAATCATATGTGCAAAAAACATTTGCTCTAGATCATCACGTTTTTTTAACTTATAGCAAATACACGTGATTAATGCTACCATTTATAAATGTGAGTCTGGATTGCTTTTAAGGAATAATTACCTATCTGCACTTTTACATTTTTCCTTCAGTGTTACAGAATAATTTGTCATTAGGAATAATGAGACACTGTTCATTTTCTTCAGGTAAGCTGCATATTTGAAGTAAGTGGTAAATTATTTCATGTTAGGCTACATCAGAAATTCTTCCCTTCCCTCAGTTTCCATCCTTGCCCAGCCCTCCAGAATATATACAAGTGTCCTAATCAGGAAACATATATTTGTGTGTGTGGAAATCCACTTACATGCTTATCTACTGCAGTTAAAAAACAAAACAAAACAAAACAACCCCCCCAAAAATGCAAACAAAAAAAGTAAATGCAGGATCCTACTGTATGAGTTTAACAGGAGTTTACTTATGAGTTTAACTATGTAAAAATAGCAGCTTAAAAATCAGGCTCCCATGGCATTCTTGTTTCTATCCACAGGATTCTTTTTGTTTGCTTTTCAAGAATGTTTCAAGACATAAAAGATGGGTGATGCAACTTTATTCAAATCTCTTTGTCTTGTGTCTATGCTATGCATCCATGAGATGTTAACATCCTGGGCTTTAACCTCTAAGCTTAATGACCTACTGCTATCAGGGCTGGGATTGAAGCTGGCGATTGAAGTTTATCTTGGTTCAACTTGACTCCAAGGAGATCCACAGGAAACTGGTGATTTTTTTTTTTATTTTATTTTTTTTTGGAACTGACTGGGAATTTACAGTTGACCACGTGCTTGGATGGGAAGTAACCAGGACTTGAGAGGCATCAAGGAACAATTTCTCCAGTGGCTGCTCATGACAATCATGTCCTTACCCTGCATTGCTGTCCCTGCACTGGCTCTGACTAGTGTCAAACTGTGAAATCCAGAATCAGGACAACTATGGACCAGACTAAGGATATGGATAATATAAAACCCAGATTCAGATACTAGCTGGATGAATAGTATTTGCACATCTTTCTCAAGCGTGGCAATGTTAACTTGTTAACAGTGTTAAATTACATTGATTCTTGTACATTGTTTTGAATATATATACCAGAAACTGATTTCACAGATCACTGTACCTTGTTAATGGATTGACTCAGTTTCAGAATGTCTGTCAGTCATCAGATAGGAACTGAAGACATTTACACATCTGCCACTTATGGAATAAAATTACTGTGGACACTAAGTATGTAGTGATATAAACCTGACCTGGTCCTGGTTTTGGCCAGGATAGAGTTAACTTTCGATGGGCTGAGAGGGAGCACAGCTGACGGGCTGGGTCCTGACTGATCATTGGAGCATTCCATGTCATGCGACGTCAAAGCTCAGCATACGGGTGGGCCTGTGCCCTCTCACACACTTTGTTTGTTTTGTTTTGTCTTTCCAGATTAGCTGAGTGAGTTTCTCTGGTGCAGTCAAGATCACCGCTGGGGATGGGCTCTGTACCAGTTGCCATTCAGTGAACTACTACTGCATTTTACCTGTTTTGGGCTACTATTATTACTGTTGGTTTTGCTAGTAAATTTTTGTTATTTAACCTACAAATTTTATTTTTTTTTTTAGTCCCTCCCCTATTTCACTGGAGAGTGTGTGTGTGTGTGTGTGGTGTAAACAACTGGCCACATGTCGATTTGCTACCTGCTGAGTTCAAACCACAACAGTTTTGGCACCCAACGTGGGGCATGAAGTTTGAGATAATGGCAGAACGGGTAATAATGTTGATTTCTTGGCTCCTTAAGATTTTATTACCTAATTTGCATTATGTATCTCCTATGCTGTTGCTCACAGTCCGTGAGAATTGTGTTAAGATCTTGTTTTTGCTGTACTGTGATGTGTACTGATGTGATGCTTATCTATGACAGGGTGCTGTCATTGGCCCTGGGGCTATTTACAATTGTGTTTGAGGAATTCAGGAATTTCAGATACTTTTGGAATGCTGATATTAACATGGTGGTCTTACTTCTAGGAGCTAGTGTGTTCCTGCATGTGGTTCAGGTTTTGTTCAGGGTTAAGCAACTATTTAAGAGTATCACCTGAAAACCTACCCTAAGATTGAAGAATTATGAGTGGCTGGGGGTGTGGAGTAGTATGGGCAAGTACCTAGAACAGTTGGCACCTCCAGTGTATTGGAGCTTCACTCCTGCACAAGTGCAGAATCCTGAAGAACATCAGAACAACCCACAGGCAGATCAGGCTACTAAGATTAAGGTGGATCAAGTAGATCTGGACTGGCAGCATAAGGGTGAACAATTTATGGCTCACTGGGCCCCTGACTCCTCAGGCCATCAGGGAAGAGATGCAACATATAAATGGGCTCGTGACCGAGGGGTGGACTTAACCATGGTTGTTATTGCACAGGTAATCCATGAATGTGAGACATGTGCTACGATCAAGCAAAACAAAGGGTTAAAGCCCATTTGGTATGGAGGACAATTGTCAAAATATAAATATGGGGAGGCCTGGCAAATTGATTATATCATGTTCCCACAAACTTGGCAAGGCAAACACTATGTGCTTACGATGGTGGAAGCAGCCATTGGTTGGTTGGAAACTCATGCCACTGCCCGGAACACTGTTTTAAGCCATGAGGAGAAATCTTATGGCGGCATAGCACACCAGAAAGAATTGAGTCAGATAATGGGACACATTTCCAAAACAACCTCATAGACGTCTGGGCCAAAGAACATGGCATTGAGTGGATATATCACATTCCCTACCAGGCACCAGCCTCTGGGAAAATTGAGCAATACGATGGGTTGCTAAAAACTACGCTGAGAGCAATGGGTGGTGGAACTTTCAAACACTGGGATGTGCATTTAACAAAAGCCACCTGCTTAGTCAATACCAGAGGATCTGTCAAGCAAGCTGGCCCTGCTCAGTCAAACCTCCTACATACCGTGGATGGGGATAAAGCCCCTGTAGTGCGCATGAAAAATATGCTGGGGAAGACTGTCTGTATTACTCCTGCATCAGGTAAAGGTAAACCCACGCTTGGGATTACTTTTGCCCAAGGACCTGGATTCACTTGATGGGTAATGCAGGAGGACGAAGACCGATGCATGCCTCAAGGAGATTTGATTTTGGGTGAAAACTGTCAATTAATCGAACTGTCAGATAACCCTGTTATTGCAATTGGTGCCTCACAACATCCTCCTGCCACATCCAAAGCCTTCTGCTCTACTAACTGAGCCAACTCCACCTCATTTCTCCAGACTTAAAGACTACCATGACAGATGGAACCCGAAGTTATGGGCTAAATGAACTCAGTAGATATTTTGGAAAGACGACCCATAGACTGAGGGAATGATATCTGTGAAACCCGAGAAAAGGGGTGGCGATTCCTTAGAATGCATTTGGACAATGAGCGTAACGTCGATGATATGGAATAATGGTGTGGAGACTGTCCTGGATTTGTCCAGGATAGAGTTAACTTTCGATGGGCTGAGAGGGAGCACAGCTGAAGGGCTGCGTCTTGACTGATCATTGGAGCATTCCATGTCATATGACATCAAAACTCAGCATACAGGTGGGTCCATGCCCTCTCACACACTTTGGTTTGGTTTGGGTTTCCGGATCAGCTGGGCAGGTTTCTCTGGCGCAGTTGAGTGTTGTGGTAAGGCATTAGCTGTCTTTTTCCATCTGCTAAGCCACAGGAATGTGGCGTTCAGATCACAGCTAACCCTTGCAGGAGGTTAACCTCCGCAGGAAAGAAAGCACAAACACCAATATGGTGGATGCTATCTGTTCAATTTATTAACTGCACAATTGCTTTATATACCCCTTTCTGTACATTGTCTTTTCATGTGCCTCCTGTTTTTCCCGTACATCGCGAGATCTTCCGAGCGCCTCCCCCTACAGCTGAGATTGGTACTGGGGATGGACTCTGTACCAGTCACCATTCAGGGAGCCACTACTGCATTTTACCTGTTTTGGACTACTATTATTACCGTTGGTTTTGCTAGTAAATTTTTGTTATTTAACCCACAATTTTTTTTTCTTTTAAATCTCTCCCCTATTTCACCCGGGGGAGGGGAGTAAACAATGTGGCAATTTGCTACTGGCTGAGTTCAAACCACAACACCTGGGAGTCTGTGTCTGGAATCAGGTGAGGATGTATTAGCGAAGTATACTTCTGTTGGATAAGTTTATGACTGTACCTTTAATTTATTATTTTTTCCTACTTCAGAATGACTAAGAAAAAGGTGGTAGTTAACTGGGAATTAATTTTATTACCAGGTTAAACAAGCTATCATTTAGGTTTAAATTATAAAGAAAATTAAATTTCTTATATGAATAAATGTGATCTGTACTTTTAATATTGTGATAAAGGAAACAGAATTTATAATTGAATAATAGTCACATCTGCATTGCCACAGAGCAAATATCCATAGGAAAGAAATACTTTAAATTAGTATCAGAGGTTTATTTTCAAAGTTGTTAACAGCATAGATGAATGTGATGAATATGTTCCTTGTTTGGTGAATGCAGCTGTATTACCACTGTAGACAGCTCTGTGATCCAGAAACACTTGATCTATGACCAGAGTGAGATCATTCCAAAGTATGTAATTTCTTGTAAGTTTTTCTTTCTCTGAGAAAAATGGCTAACACTCTGCTAAAACAGCTTTCAGATTCAAGCTTGATGACAAGCTAAAATCATGTTTGCCGACCCTAGCTTATGATCTGAAAAATCGGGCAAGCACAAAGGTAAGTCATTAAAGGAATTTTTCTCAGCTGTCTCCCTTGATCCCCAAATGTCCATTCCTACTGCAGTAATTAGCCAGAGCAGACTTGCAGGGTGCCATATCTTTACTATCTGAGATTTGTGCTAACGTCTTCAGAAGTAACCTCGACTAAAGCTGCACTCTGCGTTGTATGTCAGACTTCTCTCTTCAGTGTGGGTCTTGATCCTTACTCCATGATTTGGTGTAATACCTTTCTTCATTCTGTTATACTGTGTTTCCATGGGTAAAAACTCGGCGTATACATAGCAACAGCCACAGCACTCCGCAACCAGGCATACTGTTGTGATGAGTGGGAGACCAGAGCTGAGGGGAGAATGCTACAGATAATATGTGTTTTAAAATTTTGACAAAGCCCAAAGTTATATATCTAGGCTTTCCATATGGTGTACAGAGAATTAAACTTCATGTATGTGTTGGTGTGAAGATTGCAAGTTTGGCTATTAGAAACATAAAATGAAAGGCAAAGTTTAAACACTAAGATTATTTCATTACCTAGTTAATCACTAACAGCAGCAGTATCCTGGATTTAGTTAGAATTTATTATTGTTATTATAGTCATCAGTCTATCTAGACCTCAGGGGTTGTAGTTCAAGGTAAATACTTAGTCCTATATAGTAGATTTCTCTTCACAAAATTATTTTAGCACACACAGACATGTGGAACACAAGCTCGTACTCCAGATTTTCCACGTGTTTTATTGATAATTTCTTCAACTGTTATCAGATATATTACTGAAACTGCCTCAATGGTATCTGAGATATCCTCACATGTGTATGATGTTTCATTCAGTTAAAAGCTGCTCTGCTCTGCTCTGTGGAGCAAACTCTAAAAATCACAGCCATGCTCTCCTCAAGGGCTTCTGAAAAAATGTCCTTGTCTTCATATATCTGTGAACGATAGAATGACAGAAGAGCAGAGGTGAACTAACTGCTGATTAAGGTTCAAATGTTCTAGCTTCTATGGCTGGTGCTATGGAATATGTCGCAAATGACTTTTTAAAAAAATTAAATTTCAGGGTAGCAAATCAATAAGTTAAGTCAGGAATCACTTTTGGCTGAGTGACAAGTGTTAGGGCAATACATGAACAATCCTTTTCATGAGTAATTTCTAGGGCATATCGGGTTGATTACTTTTAAATTCAGTATATAATTATCTGTTGAATGCTACTGGAATTTTGATTTCTACACAGAACAGGGGGAGACGGACTCTTTGTCCAAGAGCATACCTATAAATCTATCAATAATGTTCAAACATAATGCTTTGATTCTGCAGGAGACTGATAATTTCTGAAAATTTGTTTGTCTATATATGCATACATACTGTATAGGTGTATATATAGTGTGTATATATATAGACATATAGTGTATATATAGACAAATGTATACACATGCTAGGCACAAAGACAAGAATGGGAAGAGGTTACAAAGTTGTTTAAGAGGGTTGGTTGGGTAGGATGAAGTAGAAGAAAATGGAGGGATTCAGGACAGAAATGAAGTCAAGAAGGCTTCACAGTCTTAGAGGTGAGGATTAAAACCTTCAAATAGTGCAGAATAGTGAGGGTTGGGGAGATGGTGAGGAGACATGGTCTGAAAACATGCAGAAGGGATGCTCACAGAAAGGGTTTGCTGGAAGCCAGGACAGAACTATGTTCATTCACCTCTGCACCATTTGGAGTGCAAATTGTACACTTCTGTATAGAAATATAATTGATAAAATATAAATGTATAAGAACATTACTAGGCAAGGTGACACATGTTTTTGGGGTTGTTTTTGTATTTGTTTAATAGCAGCAGAGCTTATAGTGCTGGGTTTAAAGTTCAATACATTGTATATAAGACACTAGAGATCAGTGTGTTGTTCTTAGGTGCATGTTATTTCTGTCTTCCTTATATTGTGATGTTTCAATGGATAAAAAATATATATTGCTCAGAGGACACTGGAAAAAATAACAGTGATATAGAGACCTTCCTTGACTCTTCAGTGCTAATAGAGTATTTGGAAAGATCAATGGAGCTTGTCCAGGATATCAGTGAGTGTTTCATCTGTGTGATATCCTCCAGTGCTTTTTGAAAAGACAGAACATGTTCTTGATATTTAAGAGGCAGAGAATATTTTCAAATAGGAGGAAAGGAATGACTTTGTCTTGATAAGATTTCCAAGTGCCCACATAATATATTACATTAAAATTCTATTTTTAAAACCACTTATTTGCTTACTGCTATTTATGAAATCTTTTTTTTTTGTTTTTTTTTTTTTTTTTGTTTTTTTTTTTTGTTTTTGGGGTTTTTTTGTTTTTTTTTGTTTGTTTGGGGTTGTTTTTGTTTTGTGGTGTGGTTTTTTTTTGGTTTTTTTTTTAATTTGGCCCTTAAATTTGTTCTAATAAAAGATGCTATGGAATCCTTTACTGATTTTTATCACTCATTTTTTTAAAAAATTAATTTTACCAAACAAGAAAATGGAACCAGTCAGCTCTTGAAAAATAGGAATTAAATCTGTGTAGATCTCATGTTCCAGCATCCTTGGTTGTAATTTTTATTTTGAAGTTAAGCAGAACTAACATCCATTTATGTGACTTTTTCTGAAGTATTATTTTTTTCTGAAACATGAATTACACATGGATACACACACATATGTACGCTTCCATTTCTTTCCCATTTGCCTTATCAAAAAGTCATAAAGAACTGCTAGCTTTGCACGTAATTTCTGTGAGTTTTTTTAGATGTGAATGAGACGGATGTTTGTGAAGAGACTAACTTCAGGTTCTGCGGGTTCATGCACACACTGGTACATAGGCTCTTGTCTAAGTAGTTACTTGAGTTGTTCTCTTTATAACGATGGGTATTTCACTCTAGATTCTGTGGGTTTAATCACACACTTGAACAATGGAATACTAAAATTTTATTTGATCTAGTTTAAGTTTTTAAAAAGAGAACATTGAGTTTATGTTGTTACTACTTCTAAACAATTTTCTGTTAGGCCACAGAATAGATGAGTCTTATATCTGCAAATGGGTCATAAGCTGTTTGTATCACACTGGTAATCACTGTAGGAAACTTTGTTTACACAACATGCAAATTCAGAATTCATAAAGAAAATGGTACTAGAGTGAGATTTTTTTTTTTTAATTGTTCCCAATAGTAATTAAATTTTTTTATAAACTAACCTTATTCATCAGTTCTTTGTCCTGGGAGTCCTTTATCCTGTGTTACTGCAAAGAGAAACAGTTGTATTTTACTTTATATTCAAAAGCATGTATCTCTGTCACATTATATGCAAATTAATGAATCAAGGGCTCACTCCCACTCCCCTGGAATAAGTTGAATATGATGTCATTGACTTTAAAAAAGGTAGAATCAAGTTTAAAAAATAATAATTCACAGAGCTGATTATCATGGATTGTTTTAAAATATGCTTTCTTGACAAGCCAATCATTTTGTATTATTTTGTTTAAAGATGAACAGTGTAGACACAGGAAGGAAAGAGGTTGGATCAAATAATGATAGAGAATTGGGTATCTAATCAAAATGATCAAATCAAAGGTGTTTTACTTTGAAATGTCCTTCAAAATTTCAAAACCTTCATAGTGTTGCATTTTCTTCTCTTATCTGCAAAACCCCCATATTTTTCAGGTTTATTTATTCTTGTTATTACTGTGCCCATTCATTTTTAGCTTTCAACAGTGTATGATTTGTTATTATCATGTTGAAGGTTTTTGTTGTCCAAACACTTTAGAATGGACCTGGTTCAGGAATGTATTTAAGCATATTAACTTCAGTATTCAATCTAAGCAAGTATCTGAACATGCTTAGATATGTGTGTTAGAAGTGCTTTGCTAAACTGGGTATTACACTCCTACAAGTGAAAAAAACTTCTGAAGTGTGTGTTGCATAATGAAAATTAAAATTCACTGAAATGCAGAGAAGAAACAAACATTAAAACCAAATGTTTTTTCCTTTGATATCAGACAATTGCATCTTTTGGCAGTTGTTCTTGCTTTGCTATTTTAACTTACCCCACATTGACAGAGTAAAGTTAAATCTGAGGAATATTTAGATAGAAACGTGTCTCAATTTGTGTATTTGTTTCATTAAATATGTATTTTTATTTTTACACAATCCAACCTCTGGTTGAAGATGCCTTGAATTTGGAGACATTAGAGACTGGGAAAATGCACTGGAGAAGTTTCTCTGGACGCATGCTCTGCTCTCAGGCTCTTCCAATGGCCTCTTTTGAGTAGTGGATTCAATGGACTTTGGCCTGCTTGGTAAAACTGTCCTTATGAATACTTAATTAAAGGACAAGGCCAAATGGCTTTCTGTTGTATTCAAGCATGAAAGGCTATGGATGTCTTGGGCAGTGATAACACCTAGAATGTGAGAAATCTCAGATACCATTTCTATCATTTTTGTGAGACTCCAGTACACAAGTGACATGTCAGTACAACTTGTACCTTTCCAAACACTAAGATGCTTCATTCTCTGTCATGCTTTATTAATGACTTCATATTTTATGTGAATTAGTTATGTAGTAGCTTGTCCTAGCCATGCTCATGTTAGTAATTAAGACATAAAATTGAACAAATACTGAAAATATATGTTGAAGACTTAAAATCATAAAATTCAAGAAGCACTTTTTTAACATTGAAAACACTGTGTATTTTTATGGCTATAATCCATGCTGAGTCTTTTCAGATGTCTTGAGCATCATGAAAGTAAACATATTGAACTTGACTTAACAAGTGCCACCATGCCACAATATTCATCTTACACAGACTTGAGATACAAGGAAATATCACCTTGAGGCTTATGTGTTCTACAAATCCTACATGATCATGACAGTGCTGCCACCTTTCTTGATGTACTCAGCCCTTTTTCCAATTTTTCTAACTGTGGAGCCATACTTTGGAGACTACTTATGCAAAGAACAACATTGTATTTTGTGTTTTAATTATCTCCCCCTGATATTTTTACAATTACAATTGGTGACATTAGTTATTCCATGTCTAAAGTAGCCTCTATTTTACTATAGCCCAGATCTTTAAAAATGCCTGGCTTAGCTTTTTGGGAGTTAAATGCAGAGCTTGTTCTATTATAAAAATGCAACTCTGTGAAGTCAGAGTGAGCTACAGAAGCATTTGGCATTCTCTGGCCTCAGAGATGTTTAATCAGTAAAGTCCTTTTGAAGTCTCCAATATCAAAGAAAATGGTCTTTTATATTGTCTTACCTCCATACATAAATTTCCAGTAGTGATCAATAGAAGAAAATTGCGAAGATCCTTCCAGTGTCCCTTAAGAAGTATCCCATTTCAGTCCAGTGCTGTAAGAAATGTTAAAATCAAGAGGTGACAGCCATAAGAATGTAAAGTCAGACTATTGACAGGCTCATGGAACCTCTCAATGTTAACTGTGAAAGTTAAAGAAATATAAACAAAAAGCTCTGAAATAATGTCTCTGTAATACAAATTCCTCCCCTCTCCCCGTGAAGCTTGTACACACATGTAACACATAAACACAGGAATTTACTGAAAATACTTTAACTGAAGCCTTAATAGTCTAATGCAAGAATCATAATTAGTCCAAGTTACAAGTGGATGAGAAAGAGCTCATCTATGTCAAAACCATCTCAGTTACTTAGTTTCTATCCCTTTTTCCTGGTACTATGCTCATCCTTCTCCAACTCCTCTGGGCCATAAGGTTGGAGGTTTTATGCTGGTAGACAGCAAGTTGGGAACGCATAAAGTCCTTCACCATGAGGAATGTGATGTGTATGTCAAGGAATTGTTCTTCCTTCCTTTAGGATCCACTGAGGGTAATTTTTTGATGTTTGCTAACAAGCTTTTACATCTCCCTCTTTCTTTCTTGGTCCACAGCTCTACATAACATCCAAATGTATTATATATGTTGCCTTGTACTTACATTAGATACAAATTCTTTATTCTCTTTGTGGTCTCTAAAACCTGATGTATCCAAGTCTAGGTCTGCATGCCTTTGAGTTACTGTGGGGAGTTGTTTATAGGCTTGGGATCTCCCATGCCTGCACTTCTCTGGGCCATGTCCTGCGTCCCTGTGTCCCGAGGCTGCTTCCGTGTATTTCTCTGCACTGCCTCCTTTTGTTAGAGCTTAAAGTATCCCACACTATGCAGAATAACTGCTTGTTACTGCTATCTGTGTAATCCTGTTGTGCCGTACAAAGATAAACACAAGTCATATGTATTAGCCATTGCCACCTGGCCAGTTAGAGAAATTGCTGCCGCAGCTCACCCAAGTAAAGGAAAGCTGCAACCCTCAGTCCTGAGGCCTTGCAAATTCAGTCCAAAGCTTATGACCTGTTTTTAGCTACTGCAGTACAATACTAACTCTCTCTTGCTCACTGTTTTGTGACTATAGAGGTTTTGAAGGTAGCAAAGTATCTTTGGTGAATGGTTGTAGGCAGTGATAAAGCTTTGTTTGTGGAAACATTAAAATTTAAAGCATATTTTCTACCAAAATACAGATTATTTTCTGGCAATATTTTGAGGTAGTCAAAATACTTGTAGAAATAATTGCAAAACTTACTTTAGCACTGTGTTCAGCCTATTTTTCAAAGATCAGGTTTTTTAATTGTTTCTGTATAAAATACGGAATCTTAGTCTCATTGTATGATGGAAGAGTTTTTATAGGGTCTGGATTTTTCTTCTTTGTTTCCCTTTGATGTAAATAGTGTTTATCATGTTCAGGAACTTTCACTTTCAGTGAATTTTCATTGGTGTGGTAAAGTCATTGAAAATGGATATTTTTTCCATGCTTTATTGAAAGTAAGAGAAGAGGACAATGCAAACAGTTTCATTGATGAGGTAAAAAATAACATTTCAGGTTACTGTGAAAGCCTTGGACCATCAAGAATAAAGCTAGTTGGTTTAAGATTCTGGAACAAATCAGTTGAAATCAGGAAATCTAAATTGGAAATCATGTAGAGGCTATTGGCACCATCTTGTCCAGCTTGTGCGGCTGCCAGACTCCTCAGATTTCTCTCCTCCCTTCAGTTCCATTGGCATGCAGTATAGCAGTGGAGCCTGAGACTCTCTTGTCTGGTGACTTGCTGGCTCCACCACTCTACATCAGACTTCTGAATAAAGAGAAAAAAAATGTATTTTGCATGTCATTTTTCATGGAAAAAATGTCCTTTTTTTGTACACTTTGTAAAGCTTGTGGGTAGCATGGTGAAGGTCGGAGGACAGCACTAACATAGTAGATTGCCAGGAGTTATGGTGCAGGAAATGTGAAAAGGCTACCTGCCCAGATAACTGTTAGAGCTCATCCTTGTTTCACATCTTCATAGCCCAGCACTTAGTTGTCATCAGCCTGTGTGCTAGGCAAAACTGCATTAAAAGTTTGACAGATATTTTAATGGGAGGGCAGCATAAAAAAGACTGACTTGAGCTGCTGTGGAGTTGCATTAGCTTAGCACACTGATTCTGTAGCCAAAGAGAAGGGAAGGTGCACACTCCAGAGAACTTGCATAAAAGAATTTAAAGCACAAAAAAGTTATGATATACGCAAAGACACTTATGTCAAGGCCAGGCTTAATTTTGCAGTCTCTGTGACATATGCAGAGAATGAAATAAGGTAAGTCTGTGAAAGAAAAGGGTGAGTTTAGACTCAGTGCTTGAATCATAAGTATTAATGCTGTAATTCACCACTATCTGGTCTTTAAGGTTTCTTAAGTACATGTTTTCTTGGTCTGTCTCAGGGTTTTTTTAACATTTTTTTTTCTGTCAGTAGCTAAAGGACAATGTACTGGCTTTGAAACACCTACCATGTATTGAAAACCAGAAATATTTTACAATACTTTAAATATAACCTGAATGACTATTAGTTTTAGAGATTCTTGTAAAGTTTTCATCTCATGTAAAAATACATGGTATACAATATGAGTTAATAAATTTGGGTAATAAAGAATTATTTAAGAGTTAACAAAAAATTGAAAGTAAAACTATAGAAAATGGGAAATATAATGTCTAGGCTTAAATTGCTATTTTGGCTAAGGTAGATTCTAAAGTCCTTCAAATTTATGATTCCAGAGAAAGAAATGAAAGTTGAAGGCCTAGTTGACCTTCAGATTTAATCTAATTATGCCCTTAAATACATGCTTCTTTGTATTGTTTTGCTTTTAAATATTGATATACATCCTGCTGACTTGTAATTAAATAGTGGCTGCTTAAAAAAATTCATACCTTTGTCTTATTCCAGAGAACATTGCTGATATTAAGATTGCATTGTTTATAAAATTAAGTTTTGATTAAGGACCAGTGGAAGGAAGCAGCATGAGTCCAGTCTGTAGTGGAGTTGCTCTATTATTCTCAGTCATTGTGTCAATTCTTTCTTTCCTTCTTGAGCACTTCTACTTGCTAAAGTCAGCTAAAAGGTTCCTGTTTACTTAAAGGAAGTTGAAGTGCAGCTAGAGTTGAACACGCTAGACATTTTTCTGCAGCCTTTCTTTCATCCGTCATGAAAGTAATTGTGTCAGTGACAACTAAACAAGAGACTATGTGCCAAGTAAACACCTGCATTTTCTCAGAAGCATCAAAATGGAAGACATTTGTATGAGGAGGCTCGTCATCTGGCTCACTTTAAACTTCTGAACTGGTAGTTTGAGAACTTCTGCTGAAGACAACTTCCTTTCCTGAAATTCTAAACCTCAATGATATTTAGGTTGTTTATTTAAAACGTTCTTCTATATATTGCAAAATAGCTTCAGTTACAGAATCAAACGCTTTTGCTGCTGTAATACACTTTTTTTGCCTAGCTCTTTATGGTAATTCTGCTACTGTCTTCCTAATACTGATTATAAAATGCTTCAGGGCAAACATTTGCAGCCTCTTAGCTACCTTGAGGTAACCAGAACAGTTTGGGGTAATTTGCTGGAAACATTATGACAAATAGTGCTGGTGGTTGCTTCACTAGTGGGTGAAGATTATCACTATGTTAGGGCAAATTTAAAGTTATTAAGATGGCTAGAGATTCGGTATGGTATCTATATCCACATTCACTTACAGACGTTAATGAAAAAATCTTTATCTAGCAGGTGAAGCTTGCAAACACCTTTCTCCCCACCCCCTGCTATTTGAAAACAGCCAGGAATGGGGAAAGAAGAGTTGTGAGGAGTTTGCTGGCCTTTGGAGCTTGTGCTAATGGGACATTGATTTCATATTTGCTTTTTCTTCACATCTATTCACTTGGAATAAACTTCTGTAGTACCTGTTATCTGCAACAGCAAGCACATTGCACCTGCCCTGTAGCTATGGTTCAGGTCTCCCTATCAAGAAGAGAAACCTTTACAGCTTCAGTTTGAGAGCCAGGCTCGGGTTGAGCTCTGTAAACAATTTTCTTTTACTGCATCAGACAGTAAAGAAAATCTTTACTGTTAACAAGACCGAGATCTCCCTGGTCTTGTTAAAAATCTGATGTTTGTTTTGGCCAGGTGGTGGTAAATGAGGTTTGGGAGAATGAGGACCATATGAGTACATAGATAGAGTTGGATCTAAAATACTGTTACAGGTTTATTATACAAAGTTATATAAGGAGGTAAATTTACTTTTCATTTCAAAAGATGAAATTGTTTGTTATTTATAAGAAGGTGGTAGGATTCCCCTTTTAAAAGGGAAATACACTGAGCAACAAGAATTTTAATCCATTTACCTACAATGAAATAATGACAAATCAAACAGTATTTTGGTGGTTCAATGCAGGTATAATTTTATGTTGCATCCTCTTTTACCTTATGCTGTTTAAAATGCTAACCTTTTAAATTGTGGCTCTTCTGTTACATTTGCATTATAAAAACAGGTCCAGCTCAAACTGAACCAACAAAAAGCCCTAAGTTTTGCAGTTTCTATTGAGCACCTGAACACTGGAAGGCTATGCATGATCTTTCCATGAAAGTGGCAATGGAAAACTTAGATTTGGATTGAGTATGCACTATTTAAACTAAATAAATAGCCTTTAAAAATAACAAAATAGCTTAGGTTTATTCTCTCTTGTGCTATACATGATCAAAAAAGTTTCTTGTTAAAGTGTGACAGTGCTTTATATTGCCTGTACACAAAACCTCCATGGTTATTATACAAAAAGAAAAGGCAAATGACAGTTGGTGTCAACACTAAACAGCTTAGGGCAAACTATTTTCTCAATACGTATGTAATTTAATTGAAATGCAATATTTCATGAATATTAGAAAGTGAGGCTTTATTAAAAATGGCAAGGAAAGTGAAAGCATGACTGTTTAGAGTAACAAGCAGCACAAATTTATTCATTCAATACATCACTGAATTATTTAAAACTCAGCTTAAGCACAAGGTCATGGAATAATTTTGGCAAGTACGCACTTTTGCATGATGCATTTCCATAATTCCACTGCATCTATAAAGTTAATCACAGCTTTGGCATGCAAGTCTGCTTCGTGTACTAAGCTGAGCCAGAAAAAGGCTCTGAATTAAAACCTAGGAACAAACCAAACTACTGACACTATAAATGATTTGTGATAGTTTAAAGCAGATGTGGGCTCCATAGTCCTAGCAATTCTTACAAATATTTCATTTACTAATATCCCATATTTACTTGTAATACATATTTCCAAGTGAAAACCTATCACTGGTCTGGAGACACATCAAGATTTATGTGTGTACACACACACATTTGGATGTTGTGAGTCTTCTTGAGGACGTATTCTTTCTGTAAGGAGTGAGAGCTGACAAAAGGTGTTTGGCCTACAGGGAAGAGAGTGGTTGAGCTATCCTGAAAAAAAACTCCATAGAAATTGAGTTGAGTTCATAAAATGAGAACTAGTATTCAGCTGTCTTGAGTCCAGACTGACTGCTAACAACTCCCTGCAGACTGCTAAACCAGACAGGCTTAATGCATGTAATTTTCAAAATTGCATTGTCATTTCTGGGCTCCAAGTAAGACAGAATGATATGTGTGAATTGCATAAGGCTTGTAGCTTCTTCCCAGGGTGTAGTTAAGATTCTAAGAAAAATCCAGGGTATTTGGAATTTTGCAATAGGGTTCGTGCATCCAGGATTTTGCATCCCATTTCCATATACCTCCATCAGCTAGTAAAGGTGTGAGTTTCAGTAAGTTTCAGTGGGCTCCCATAATCATGATCATGCAATAACAGCTTGAAGATAATCTGCTCTTTATTAATTCTGATATATGGCTAATCTATAATATCTGGTATAGCTGTTAAATGATTATTGCTAAACTTAGAAGATTATTGTTATTGCAGTCCTTACTAAATAATTTGTGTAGTTCTGGACTAGCTGCCCTGCAACTTAGTTGAGTACTGGTACCTCATGCATATTAACTGCAGGTACCCACTATCACTTGCAGAAGTAGCATAGAAATTGCCACTATGGAAACCTATAAGAATGAGATATGTTGGATACTGCAGTAGAATTGCCTTGATATGTGGCTCTGAGCGCTAGCCATAGAATCACCTAATAATACAAACAATAATCTAAACACAGTGATATCCTTCTCCTCTTTCCCTGTTTTGAAAGAACTTCATTCCAGGTGGGAATTGCAGGACTTATTCAGTGTTTCCCCCACACTGTCTTCACACACACACAGAGGAAGCTACGCATCATCCAGACTTTCAAACAAGAACACGGTTTTCATCTGAAGGCTTGCTGGACCTAATTTTCATTTTGGATAATTTTCTCAATTTATGTATTGTGCAGCTCCGTTTTTTCCAAATTAGTTTTGAAATAGATGTAATTTATCTCAATATGCTCTCAGACCAAGGCATAAGTGACATGAAAGATACAGCATCTGTATTTTGAATACATGCAGTACGCTGAATATATTTTTTTTCAGTACCTTTTATCTTCTTGTTTAGGTGTTTTTAAAGAAGAACGCAATATTTAAAGCAACAATTTTCAAAGAGTATCCTGGTTCTATACACGTTGTTTATAGTTTGGTTAAATTCCAAAGAATTCTCAGTCTTATTTTTTCAAAATGTAGAGATTTTAATCTTGGTGCCCTGTTCTGCTCATAAAGTGGGTCTATATGTAACAATCAGTGAATTTCTGCTGAGCTGATGCGTATAGATGTTACCCAATCACGATGCTGCCTTTAAGAGAAATTGCTTTATAAATTGTTTTGGACCTCTCTGATTAATAACAAAAATCAATAAGATTTTTATTATGTTGTGTTTGTAGATACTGAAAACTGTATTATAAGTCACAAGTGTGTTAATAGTTATAAATTGCCATAAATCAAATCTTGAAAGAATTAACATCTTTAGAAATTGCTGAAAGTTTCCTTGTGTTGTTAAATCTGAAAATAGTTTTCTTACTGGAGAAGCAATCAGGAAAAATACTAGAAGGTTAAGATGATTTTTAAAGTATTTATTGCGAATAATCAGCAGTCATTTCTTCCACATATTTTCATGTGCTGAACAATGTCACTCAAGAAAATAGACACCTAAGAGAATAACTGTAAGTGTTTGTCCTGGTTTCAGCTGGGATAAAGTTAATTTTCTTTTGGTAGTTGGTACACTGTTTTGGATTTAGTGTGGGAATAATGCTGATAACACACTGATGGTTTAGTTGTTGCTAAGTAATGCTTATCCTAAATTAAGAATTTTTCAGTTTCCCATGCCCTGCCAGCGAGCAGATACACAAGAAGCTGGGAGGGAGCACAGCCAGGACAGCTGACCTGAGCTAGCCAGAGGGATATTCTGTACCACAGAACATCATGCCCAGTGTATAAACTGGGGGGAGTTTTCTGGGGGGATCACTGCTCATGCTTCTGTCAGAGGGTGGTGAGCCATTGCATTGTGCCTCACTTGTTTGGTTTTTTTTCTCTAGTTTTATTTATCTCTTCTTGTTATATCCCTTATTATTATCAGTTATTATATTTCATCTTAACTTAGTTATTAAACTGCTCTTATCTCAACCCACAAGTTTTACCTTTTTTTCTCAATTGTCCTCCTCATCTCGCTCCATGGGGAGAAGTGAGCGAGCAGCTTCGTGGTGCTTAAGTTGCCGGCTGAGCCTAAACCACAGCAGTTTTCTATGTGCGAACTTCATTATATAATTTCATATCACTGTACATTTTCCATGTATTCAAAACTGAAATAGAGATTGCTTGAGTACAGTTAAAAGAATTTGTCATTTTCTTTAGTGAATTTTTCTGCAAAAACACCCTTGTCATATTCATCAGTTTCTAACTGCAATCCTATACAGGACAAGTTGTAAAATGACTTATAACCTCACAGATGACTATATTTGTGTAAGCAGAGAAAATACATCTCAACCATTTAAAAGTCTTTCTTTAATATTTTAAGGATTATGTGTTACCAGTTTGTCCATGAATTACGTATTCAGTGTCAGAGACCTATTTTCACAAGTCAGTGGCTGTATTAGACCCTGCTGCAGACAGAGTTCCCACAAGGAGATGTGTCTTGGATGTCAGTAGTCTGAGAGGTAAGGTCAATTTACTCTTAAGTCTTGAAAAAATTATGCTTGAAGAACATATTTTATCACTGAATCAGGATTGGATTTGGTGGTGTTGCTGTACCCACCTTAGACTTCTGCTGTCGGGTTGGTGCAGGAATGCACTTTACAGGAAGAACTCCCAGTCATCCCAGTTATTGTGCTTTGGCCTCTGTAAAGCAGCAGGTAATGCTTGTGGCCACATCAGTGTATGAACAGGTAGGGTTTTTTTGGGAAAAGAAAAAAAAATTGCATTTTTAGTTTCTAATTTTAACATGTAGAAGAACTGAGATAAACAACCTATACGATTGAAACCAGATATTGACAGTCCAAAGAGTATCATTGGGAAACTGAGCATTAGCACAGTTTTCACTAGGAATCAATTCTGTCTTAAAAATGTCAAAAGTGCAACTGTGTCTGTCAAGTCTTTGAAACAGTTAAATGGAGGTGACCTTCTTCCTACATCTGTGATCAGCTTATTGGGGATGATAGCTAAGAACTTTATGTATACAGTTTCACATTACAATAATAATCTTCGGTAAGATAATATCCATGTAATTATTTTCTTTCTCTCCCCATCAATCTAATCAAAATATCAGCACTTCTAAAATGCTTGGCATTGTTGTTTTAAGTACCATGGTCACAATAATTAATCCATTTATTATATCATCTCTTACTCGTTTAAGTCACATGAATAATAATTACAGAAATCAAAATTGTTTTTAAAAAATGACTATATAAAAATCCACTTAACACTGCAAGAGAAAGCTCACTAAATTTCTGTAGAACATAAAATGGGTCAGTCTTTAACTGCATTACATTATGTGCCTTATTTTTTTGGCATTTAAAACTACTGATTTGGAGCTTTATGAGAGGACAGCAAACATCTTCTGTTTACCTTCAGCCTAATAGTTTGTTGTTGACTTTCTGTATTCATTTAGCTGTAAGTACAAAGAAACTGTCACTCTGATGTGACATTTTGACTCCAGATGTTAGAAAAACAGCAAATTATGCCTGCCAAACATGCAGAGTCTTTTCAGTCACAAACTATGCATTGTCTTAAGACAGACTCTTTTAACTGTATTGGTTCCAATGGGAAATCTCACTTCAAAGACAGATGTATAAGAATCTACTATATAAATCATGGATTATCTGATTTTATTGCCCTTTTTACTCATGAGTCTTGCAAGCCAGAGAGTTCACAGGAAAGGGACCAAGAAAAGATCTAAAAAGATTATATCGTTTTTCTAAATTACTCTTTGGTTGCACTTATGGGAATATGTCCTATTCTTAAGCAACTGACTTGATGTCATTCTCTGAAGATTCTGCTAAAATGGTTCTTGTGTGACATAACAGATAATAGTGTTGGGGTTTTGAGATGCCTGTTCTTCTCACCTATAATTTAAGTAGTCTTAGGAGGAGCACGAACTACCCTATTTTTGTATTTAGTGAAAGCCTCTCTTTAAAGGTGAGTCACAAACAGCCTAGCTACTCTGTCTCAGATCATATCCCCAGTGATTTATGCATGCATCTTCATAACAATAATTCCCACTGAAGCAATTAACCCAGATAACCATCCTTCAGAATCAGTGCTGTGTTCTGTTGGCTCCATTTATCTCCTTTTCCAGACTCTGCAGATCCTTAGAGAAGAGTAAGAGAAAAAAGAATATTAAGGCTAGACTCAGAGGAGAAATCATCATTGTCCTTCAGAAACAAACCTTGGGTGAAAAGGATAGTACCAACTTTTCTATTAATGTTTCTACAGAGCTGTTCCACCTATGCCCAGGTACTGGTCATCTGAGAGGGCTATTGATCTCACAGCTCCGAAAAAAAATGTCACTACTTTGAAGAGGATATAACACTGAGGCAAAGGCCATAGGCGACGTTGATCTCAGACTCCTGGAAAATCCATTCCTTTGGGAATGTATCTTGCTGACTCCTTGGCCACAGGAGTGAAGTATTTCCCCAGAAGGGTCATGTCTCTTCATACACCTTTACAGGAAGAGAAAATCTGAGCTTTGCACACAGAGCTGCTATTCCCACAGGTAATGACCAAGTGGTACTTAGGGAATACTGGTAACTACAAGGGGGGACAGAGATGCCCTCAGCACCACTGCTAATGAATGATGGACAGGATCATGGGCTTTACTGCCTCATCTGAAGAGCGTTCCTGTAAAAAACTGTAAGCAGCATGTTCAGAACAGACCAAAGATGTGATTTCAGCATATCAAATGCAATACGATTCTCAAGCTGTCCACATTTTAAATATGACATCTATGGTGTGAATGCTGCTATATTTAATTCTGCAACAAAATCCTACACATTAGTGAAAACAAGCAATTGATTTTATAGTCTTGTGCCAACACAGAGTTGTTTCTCTGTGTAGGTTTGTTGTACTCTGAAAAGAAGAAAAACTGCTCATCTTGAATGCCTCTCCAGACATTCTGAAGCTGCAGATATTTCTGTGAGATAAAATTGAAACAAAACAGGTTTAAAGGGTGGTCTTGCTTGTTAAAATGTTATGGAAGATTAAGCTGTGAAAATACTTCCTGTGACCTTGCTTTATGAATAAAACACTGCTTGTTCCACTGGTGGGTGAAATTAGAAAATGCAGAAGGAAGGAAAATGACAGCTATCAGTTCTTATGAAGGTATGTCCCCATTGCAAACTCTGGGACAAATTGTAACCCATGTTATCCAGATGAAGACCATTTCAATTCTAATGACCAATATGAATATACAAATATTCTAAATAAAAATCTTCCCACTACAGTAAAGGACATATTTACTTTGGAGATTAGCATACATCCCAGTTTTTAAAACTCCTTTTCATTCTTTGTACCTTGAAGGCCTTACACCGTTGTCTTTTGCTTACCATTTGTTTTAAAAATAGACTGTTTTCTCCACTAGCGTGTCAGTGACACTGCTTCAGTCAGCAAGATTTCCGATTCCTGTTAGTGATCTGTTTCCTTCCCTAGAGATATATGGCCTCCTTGGCACTGCTAGTCTCTGTTCGTGGCTCCCCATTAGGCACTGTGTTGTGCTACCACTAGACCACATTTCTAGTTGGCATGTGCTCATTTTACTGTCCATCATATGGATTTTATGTCATTAGAATGTATTAGTGCTCTTAATATCTTCGCCCTTCTAAATAGCTCAACTGGTGTATTGTTCTGTGAATGTGTTTACAACTTGCTTCCTTGATGGGAGTTGGATACTCTCAAGAGCCAAATGAAAAGAAAATGTGTTTAAATGCTGTGGGCACCCCAGTGGCTGCTGCAATACAGTGAAGAAATGTAAGGAAATGCAGTTAACAATGGCTTAATTTTACATGCAGTTTACATATCTAGCTTTTTTTTTTTTTTTTTTTTTTTTTTTTTTTTTTTTTTTTTTTTTTTTTTTATGGTGAACGAAGGTGACTATATCTTTATTTTAAGTGGAAATGTTGAACAGATGTATTACAGGCTCATCATATGATTACTAATAACCCTGATTTATAATTGATTTTAAAGTGACAAGTACTTTTTAATGGCTATTGTGCTACACACAAAATTAAGACAAGTCCTGGAGAAATAAACTCTATTTGTAATGTTACATGAACAATCATCACAAACCAAGAAACCGCAAACTTCCACAAAACACCTAGATCTTCTTACTCTCCTATGTGCAAAAATCAGAGAAGAATAATGAAAAGATGTTTCTTCTCAAACAATCTGTCTACTTCTCTATGTTTAAAATAATATTTTACCAGACACTATGCTTCTTGGAATGTTAAAAATATCTAAGGGTTTCTATGTCTCTGGCACTTAAGTATTTGTACTTTGTTAAAAAACTTTATAGAGCTCCAAGCCCAACATTTTTATTATAGCTAAAGTAAAGATCTGCAGAATCTGGGGGTTAAAGTTAACTGACCTTCTGACTAGAATTTTTTTTCATTTCTTTCCTTTGTTAGAAAGGAAAATGGTTGCAAATAACTAGAAGATTCATCTGTAAGCTTGGATCATTTGTTCAGGGCATTATAAATTTATGCTGCCTAATGTACTGTAGATCAGTCAGCAAGATATTTGGGTATATTGTCTATATCAATAATGGTGCCATCCTATGTGGCATCTAAAAGACGTCTGATACACTTCCCGTAGGAATTCAAGGAAAAGGACTATTGGCATTTTTTTTTTTTTTTTTTTTTTTTTTGAAAATAGTACTTGAAGATGTTTTAAAAGTGTGAAAGTAGAATAATTTTTTTTTAATTTAGTTTCTTTATAAATTTAGATAATTTGTGGAATTACACAAATGACAACACTGAATTTGTGAAAAACTACTTCTTCAACAACTTTCAACGTTTTGTGTCTCACAAATATGACTGTAACTGGAGACCCTCTAAGGAAGATTCAAGTGACTTTGACAGTGAACTAAATCCTGAGGTGTTTCAGGCCAAATGTTACACAACCATGGCAGGGATTGAGCAATTCTTAATTTAGATCCATCTCATAATGAGTAGCTAAAAGCTCCGTTGCCCCAGTATGTCCTCAAATGTGAAACTTCGGAGTAAGAAATTAATTTAGAACTATATAGAAGTCAACTTTACTGGTAAAGTCTTCTCAATCCTTCCTTCCTTTCCCTTCCCACACATGAAGGTTTGAAAGGAGAGCACGGCGTTGTTTTGTCTTTCAAAGATTTTAACAGATTAACAGAAAGATACTCATACAGAGGCCAGAAAATTTCTTGCAGGTGCTGAGGCATGGATACAATATATCCTGGGTTTTTCATTAGGGCTTTTCCTCAAATTTCATACTTTCATCTAGAAATTATGTTTCCAAATAATTATGGTTGCATCATTTGCAGGAATAAGAAAAAGTTATAAATCTCCATTGTAATTTTAGGATTTTTTACCAGAAATCACATCTTGGTCACATGAAGATAGAGGCAAATATGTTATCAGTTATGAAGTAAATTATCAAAAGAATTGAAATAGAGAATTTCTTAAAGAAGGCGCATCAGCAGACTGAAAATTAAATTGTACTTCTCACTGAATTTTGGAAAGAATTTTGCATATAGAATAATTAATTTAGAATATATTAATAACTTGAATCTTTCAATATCTTAACATTATTTTATATCATGAAATGAAAATCTCAGGGGAAAAGAAAAAGGATCTGACCCCTACTGAGATAAGACCTTGATCTTGAGAATGATCTTGATCTCGAGAATGTGCTTGAGGCATCCATCAGTTTCAGTCTTGCAGTTGGCTGAAGTCAACAGTGTTCTCTTTCCTTGAATAAATCCACTGGATTGACTGAATTCATGGAACACTGAGTCAGAAGGAACTGTTTTTCTTGCCCCAAAATGAAAGTGTAGAAACTTGGTAAGGTATTTTCCACCTAATACAAGAAGAGTAAAATAACCTAACTGTGTGTCTTAAATACTTAGTTGAAACTGGTATGAATCATAGTTGTTTGAATTGGCTGACACTCACGAACAGCAATTTCTTTTCCCTCCAGAACCACTTAGTAAGACAATATCCCTGCGTGTTCACAAGCTTTATGGAGTAAGAATAGTGTGTTAATGATTTAATTTTTATTTATTTTATCTGGAACCAACTGAGAATTTATGGCTTGCTTTGTATTTTTCATTAGCTGAAAATGTATGCATCCTTTTTATACACTTGTACTGTGAGAAGCAGGAGAAACAAAGCGGTAGGTAAGGCCCTTGTTTGATATATGGCTGTAGAACACTGTATTCCTATTTAATTCTAGCACTTGATAAATATTGTAATGGCTATTACTCATTAAAAAATATAATATTACAGGAAAAATTACTTTGATTAGCAGTTTTTAATAATACATTTGTAAATACGGATTTTTTACAGTATCACTTAAATTCTTTTGAATTATCCAAAAGGCTTCAGGCTCTGTTGTGGAATTATCTAAAATTAAAAGTTTATAAAGTTTTCAACTTACAAAGATATTAAAATGTTAAAATGTTTTCTTCTCCATTTGTGTCTCCATTTCTGAATGAAACTGATATTTTTATGTCATACACACACTATTCTAGTTCCTAAATGATCATTAACTTTCTACAGGAATGTTTTTGAAGTTAGAGCTGTCAACTATAAGCTCTCTTAGCAGCAATTAAAACTACCTATTTGTTCTAGGATATATAAAATGCAATAAAATTCACATAGCTGTGCTTAGTGGGATACCCTGTAAGAAAATAGATATGACTGAGAAGAGCAACAGATTTCTGTTGTGATGTTTGACCAGTTGGAACTCTCTGTTCTTCTCCAAGAAATTTCACTCTGCAGCAAATACGAAACAATACCATTAAACAGTAGAAGCTGGGAAGAGGAACTGGATGCTGTTTTGAGAGCACTTCTTGAGCTAGGAGAAAGAAAGGTACCACTAGATAGAAGAGGCAGTGTTAAACACTGATAAAAGATGGTGCCATGTGTTTTCATGCCTCAGCATACAGGGGGTTTTAGAATGATTTAAAAAAAACCCAAAAAAAAACAAACAACCCCACAAAAAACAAACAAACAAAAAAACCCAAAAAATCGTTTTCATTTCTTTATTACCAGATAAATTAAAAAAGCAGTCATAAACTCAGCTGTATTGTCATTTCAGCTTTGTGCAAGGGAGAGCTGCGAACATGAGGTGGTTACCATTCTCAGTGGAAGAGGAGTCAAGTGGGAACTGGAGTATCAACACTCCCAGGCTCTTCCTGCATTTGCTTCCCCACATGGCACTGAAGTACTGGCTGAGTGCCATAAAAATTTGTCTTGCTAACATCTGTTTTGGGAAGGAAGCCATGAGGTAGGAGGAAAAAAAAAAAAACTCAGGATAATTTGCTGCTTCCTGCCTTCAACAGGATTGTACCCCTGTGGAAGAAGATAAATTGGGGTGCTAAATTCTGTCTTTTACAAGCTTCAAAGGGCAGAGTCTGTATCATACCCATTTAAAATATAGATTATAATCTCTTAATCTGAAAGCAGAAAGCCTGTTTAACATAATATGCCAACCAGAGATACCACAGGGAACCCATCAAAAGACTTCATGGGAAGGCAAAGAGAAATTAATTTGCCTCAGTGGCTAGTGCTCAAAATGATAAATCCAAAAGAGAAAAACACAGAAAAAAAAGAATTTGTGAGGCTTCAAAATCAAAAGAAAAGAAAACTGGAAATAGCGTGAGGCTGCCTAAGGCAACAATTAAAAACAATCAAACAGAAAATATTCATGGAGAGGTGAAGTATAACTCCAATTTACTGAGACAAATAGTTAAATTAATCTAATTGCTGAGGTAAACATTGGAATACCATCTATATTTTGACAAACCTTTGATATTTTACTTTTAAATAAACTTTTCTAAGCACAGAAGAGGGCATAAGTCATGTGTGATATGTATTACATCACTACTCAGAACACTATTGTAAAATCTTATAAGACTTCAAGATCAAAATCAATAACAGAAAATACCAGTGAGAGGATGAAATAGAGACAATAGTGAAGTACACATGTTTACTAAGTAAAAGTATCTTTCTTAAGCCTTTGTGTAATTTGAAGATCTGAACTACTCTAGTATAGATAACTTGTGATTTCTTACCTTGTAATCTGTATACTTCAGTTGTTACTAAACATAGAAAAAAAAAAAAAAATGATCAGTAGAGCTGTGAAGGAAATTATTTGCCTGTCTCACTGTCCTGGTTTCAGCTGGGATAGAGTTAATGTTCTTACTCATAGCTGGTACAGTGCTGTGTTTTGGATTTAGTATGAGAATAACCTTGATAACATACTGATGTTTTCAGTTGTTGCTGAGTAGTGCTTATAGTAAGTTAAGGACTTTACAGCTTCTCATACCCTGATGGCAAGGTGGCTAGAGGGTCACAGGAAGCTGGGAGGAGACACAGCCAGGACAGCTGACCCAAACTGACCAAAGGAATATTCCATTCCATATGACATCATGTCCAGTATATAAACTGCAGGGAAAACTGGCCAGGGACTGCTGCTTGGGAACTGACTGAGCATCAGTTGGTGAGTGGTGATCAATGGCATCATGCAGAATTAGTTTTGTGTATTAGAATTAATAAAAACAATTTTTTTCCTTCTTTTTCTGTTTCTTTTTTTTTTTTTTTTTTTCCTGATTCTCCCCACCATCCCAGTAGGTGCAGGGAATGAGCGAGTGGCTGTGTGATGCTTAGTTGACAGCTGGGGTTAAACCACAATACACACTAACTTTCCTGTGCTTTAAAACTGTTGCCATTCTGTACCAAAGAAGAAACAAAGCCTTTTCAATTTCATCATTCAAAAGTAGATAGCTATTGCCTTTAGAATTTGGACATTCTGGGCTGTGGGACACCTGATTTTGGATCTTGTTAAAGACAGCTGAAGATTGGAACAGCTACTCTGTAACAGGTGAAACATACTTCCAATATTAATCCAGGTGCTCAGCATCTGAAAGAAAGCTTCATAAAGTCAGTCTTGTCCTCTCTTTCCCAGGAAACACTCAGCTGACCAAAAATGACCCTGTCCTGCAGACACAAAATGTTGTCACCAAGCATTAAGTCAACATGTATCAGACAATCTACAGTAACTACTAGTGGGGTGCTATTAGATGGTGGTAAATGTAAGGTATTTCAAGTTAACACAACTTTTTCTCATTAGCCAAATATTTTTTCTAATGGAAAAAAAAAAACCAAAACAAACCTGAGTTTACCAGGGAATTTACTTCTAGTTCCAGATATCAGTTTAAAACTTAAAATCTTAGAACTCTTTAACATGTGAAAATTGTCAGCTGTTTCAAAAAGACCCTAATGAATGGCAGCATAACCAAAAGTGTGCACAAAGTAAAAGTGAAGATAACAGCTGGCTTTTTTAAAAAGTGAGTAAAATAGGGAATGCTTCTTTACAAAACAAATTGGCAAATTCCTTTTAAATGCTACACTCCAGTGAAAGCATAATTTCATCCTCACTTTAATTAGGCTAATCAAGATAATGGGTAATTAATTCCTTAGAACTGGATGGTACATTGGAGAAAAGTGGGTAGAATTTTTCAGTGACTGTTTCCTATTCAAACAGTAAGAATGTTAGGTCTAGTTTTAGGTCTCTAGGACAAAAGAAGTCCCCGACCAGCCCCACCGTACACAATGCAGCCCTTGATCTCCCAATTATATTTGCAAAGGTAAAGTTTCACTGAAGTTAATGATTCTACATAAAGGTGCATTTCCCTGTATCTGTAAACTGAGTTTCTCCAGTTCCGATCCATTTAAATTCACCAATCCATTTAAATTCAGATTTTGTGTTGCTCCTACTATTATTCCCCCTCCTTTGTTTTTAAAGAGTTTTAGAAAAAGTTACAGTTCAAAATGCTTCTAGTCAAATCCAATAGTGACATTTTGAACTCCAAAATTTTCCTTGTAGAAAATATGATAAAACCAATACTATGGAATAAAGCTAATGCTTCATCTAAAATAAAATATTTGGAAATCACTTTCTTCTGAATACAATACAGGACAAACAGATGTACTCTGAAAGAAAGCATCTATATTTCCATTTTCCTAGAGAATATTTAGCATATCTATTCCATTCCTAGTATCTGCCAAGCCATGAGTCTGTATGTCATGATGTGAGATTGCATACCTTGTCAGATAAATACAGATCCTGCAGCTCAAAGCTCATTGGAAAGCTCAACCTCTTTGCAGAACAATCAATGACACAGGGATATTGCCTGTGTGAATATAATTGTGTGATTAAGTCTTAAAATATTTTTCCGCTTCTGTAAAACATGATTACTTAAAATGCATCTAAAAAAGGATGCAGGTAGAGGGGAATAAAAGGGAAAAAAAAATCTTTGTGTGGTCTTTCAAAATAATCATAAAGAACAGCTGAAGCAAGTATGAGATGCTGCTCATATTGCACAGATGTTTTTCCTTTGAAAACAAACAGTACTGTGTGGATTTCAGTCATAAGCAGATTGAAAGTCCAGCTTTAACTTTCTTCAGGAACATGTAAAATAGTATTGTTAGCCAACTCAGAATATAACTTTATTTTTTTTTAAAAATATTTTGAATCGTGTATGTTAACATTAAAAAGTTAGTTTATATTATATTGCAATTTACAACTTTTTTTAGAAAACTTGCAGCATTTGTAGTCCTGTCCATCGTGCTAAAAAATTTAGCTTTATGTCCATTCTTTTTTCATTCTTGCATTTCAAATATTTATGGGGGCATGTTGTTGGAACTGTGAAAATATCCAACACAGTTTTTGGACAATGCCCTTAATAACATGCTTTAACTTTTGGTCAGCCCCGAATTGGTCAGGTAGTTGGACTAGATGATTGCTGTAGGTCCCACCCAACTGAAATAATCTTCCATTCTAATAGATGTCCGGGGATAAGGAAATGGCAACCTGTTGAAAAAAAGTTTGTGGAAGATTAATATCAGTGTCTCTGTATTATTTCCTACTTATTAATGTGACATTTTACCTACAAGGTCAAACCTAAAAGTTGAAACTGTTACATCTGAGGAAAGTAAGCTCTTAGAGAGGCACTTAGGCTTTTTGTGGCAGCAGGTCTTCACATACTTTAAGGTCTCAGGTTTTCTCTTTTTCCAACCCTGGCCTGTGAACACCTTCTTTCAACCCTGGCTGAGCTGGCACATTATTTTGTGTGGCCAGTCATGGACATGCTCTAATTTTAAAACAGGGTAGAGAAAATGGGCATTTTTCAGCCAGGCTGGCTCACCAGTCCCATTCACATTGCTGTGTCAGTGCAGTGAAGATACGGTGGAATATGAAAAAGGAGTGCCTTGTCTCAGCAAATAGCTTGGAACTGCCCCAAAAAAGTGTGCATTGAATTACGGCCCTGAGGCTGTGGTGAAAGACTGCAGAGCCAGCACACCCAGGTTTTCCTGCCATCATGGTGACCTTGGACATCCCCAGGCTTGCGTGCTTGGTTTCCTTCTGAAAAGGCAGGCTGAATGATAAGGACAAGGGGACAACAGGTCAGTGCTGTCCCACCCTACCTCCCAGGATGCTTCTGAACCTGCAGCTGTGAAATGCTCCCATTTTCTGCCATTTACACATACCCTGTAGACCAAGTAGTCCACAGTCATAGAGGAAATCTATGATAGAAATGGGAATGGATTGTAGGTTTTTCAGGTGAATAGTTTGTAACTGGTTGAGAAATTCTTTGGCAGAAGGGAACATGTAGAGGCTGCAGAGGCAATATAGCCAGCTTTACATCATTGCCCAAGCCCATAGCTATGCTCTGAAAATCCCTGGCTGCCTGACTAATTCCTCTCAGAGCAATCAGAATACTCTAAATTGCTTTTTAGGAGCAGACTGACTCTTGATAGTCTGAGATTCAGGGTTTAATCTCTCAGTATGTTTTGTTGTACTTAAAAGTCCCCGGATAGTCAACCTATTTTTTCTGTCTCACAGGCTTATTCTTTATTTCTAAGAACTTTTCTTTCCATAATTTCCTGTGTTTCACTTTTTTCCTGTATGCATTTATCTGTACTCATTTTTTCTTTTTTGCATCTGCATGGTGTGGCTGTTACTTGTTATATGCATTAGTACACATAGAAGTCCTTAACCTGTAGTATTAATAACATGTAAACAAGCAGCAGGTGTAATTCCTGTCTGAAATTTAACTTTTTTTTTTTTTTAAATAAAGTACGCAGGTCTGTGTTCAACAGTAGTCTTCTCAGGCTCATTTTTGTGAGTGATTTTATGGGGGAAAGTTTTTATTGAAACTTTTTTTCATATTTGTGCATAGCTCTGACAATCACTCATAATTATTTAAATAAATCTTCAAATGCAGTCCTCCCCTGTGTAAAAAAACCTTTTTTCAGCAATTCTCTGCTAAACCACTATGTATATATGTATTATATATACATAAATAAGCTGGTAGTCTTAATAAGTAGATTTAATGAAAGAATATAAATGCCATATGAGATCATAAATTGATCTGAAAGGACTGCTGGCAGCCTACTGTTAAACTATATTAGGTTTGTCTCCATTAGATCAAAATGCAGGAGGCTGGATCTGTGTCTGAATGTCAGATTCCCATTCAGTAGCACAGACACAAAGTCTGTATGAGTAAACATGCCTATCAAAGATGAGATTATTAAACTAACAATAACAACAAAAAAGGAGCAGCATAAAAATGTTCTCTCCTAATTGCATTTAATGTCAAATCATCATGGCATTAATGGTGCTGATTATATCAGTGACATCCTGCTCTGTGTTGTTATGCTCTTCCATATCTTGCTGAGTAATGGTTAAAATACCATCATAGATCATAGTCCTCAAAAGGACTTTTCTTTATTAAAACTAGGACAAAATACAGTTTTTACTCTTGTCAAGGTCCGTGTCAGCTCCAGTATGTAGATTATCCTCTGTCACAATCTGCCCTCTCCATTTATCTTTCTAGTGAGTAGAGACTTAGTCTGACATAAACCAGAACAATTTTCAAAAGTTAACAATCTGTTTTGTTTAATTTCCCCTATGTATAATTCTTAGAAATAAGTCCAAAACATTTTACATGGAATAAAATGTAATTATTGTAGTAAGGCAGATGGGATGAACGAGGAGCTTAGGGAAGAGATGTCTGGGAGAGGAATTGGAGAAAAGAAAAGAAGGGATGGGATTCTGATTGCAGAACAGTGAGAAAGATTTTAAAAATTGGAATTTATGTATTCACCATTCACCCTCTTAATAACAGCATGTTGGTTTGGACATAGGTTTTGTACAGTAGAGTAGTGAAGAAAGGATGATTTCCCTGATGGCAACAGCTGGTAATTGTTCCTAGATGATGGGATGTGCTGCAGTTTCTGCTACACTAACAACTTAAAGCAACTATATTGCATCCAGTCTTTCTGCTTTTTTTAATTGCCATTTATGATGCTAGGCATAATTAACACCATTTTCAATCTCGTTTGCCTAACTTATTAAAACTTTTTCTTCCCCTTCAATTGTGTTGGTTTTTTTTTTTCTATTACTTTTTCTTTTAAACTAAGTTCTCTTCCTTTAGCATCTTTATGTCTGCCTTTCTTGATGCACTTGGAGCATATGCTTCCATTCTGTTTTCTTTCCTACAGTCACTTTTTCTTTCTGAGCCTAACTTCTACTGAAACAGAGTAATTTTCAGACAATTTCAAGCTTGCCTCAATTTGTGCATGCACTTTTTTCCTTTTATAAACCTGTATCTATGCAAATCAAGTATTTAGGTGCTACGGACTAGGTTCATACAAAGGACAATGACAGTGAAACACTCTGCATTATAAAATTTAATTTTAGGTGTCCAACTGTTTTCTAAAATTTATGTTTGGTGCCCTTACTCCTCTATCCACTACACAGAAAACTTCAGTAGAGTTCACAGAAGTCAGGCGAGTCTTTGAAGACAATCATGAAGAGGACACAGCAAAACACTCTAAAGACAAGATTCATTCTTGAGCATGCAGAGCTGCTTATCCCACTTTGGAAATCATCACTGTGAAATTCCTTTGTCCTAATACAAGGATTTTTTTTTCTTTCTTCTTGGCAATAAACCAACCAAACAAAAAAAAAATCTCCCCGCTTGAGCATTCCCTTGAGATTGATTTCAAATGGATGCTTAAATTCTGGCTTTCCAGAAGAGAGGGGAGAGTGTAGGAGGAGATTGGGATTCAAGACATTAAATGTACTCTCTGCATGCTTAATGGTTCATACTCTAGTTGAAGGTAACTTAGTTTTCCAATCTTGTTGAGACTTAGCAATGAGGAGGTTATCAAGCTGCTCAGAGGAATTGGCAGTATAAAGCTGTATTATCCATATGACCAGTGCCAAAAAGGCATGCATCATATGGATTTGCCTAGCTGAAACTTAGATAGCTAGTGAATTTTTGGAGTACCCAATGAAACACTAGTAGGTTCAATAGTTGGCAGTTGGGCTAGGTGATCACTGTAGGTCCCTTCCAGTTGAAACAGCCTGTTCTAAAGTAATAGGGTTACAATAGTCTATTCAGTGATAGTTGAGACTCTTGACCAAATGGAGTGGGCATTATGGAGTCTGACCTATGTTTATCCATTTCTGTCAATGTAACTTTTTAATTAACTCTTGGGGTTTTGATTTTTTTTTTTTTTCCTGATGTTTCTTTATTTTCCCCTAAAGCTGAAGTTCGGGACTAGTTTATATTGTCTATGAATTACATAATAATGAAAGACAGAATTTTTATAAACTGCATTATATAGAATCCATTCTGCTCTTAAACAGTTCCGGTGGCCGTCTAGTGACACTTATGGATTGCTGTACTATGGATGTAAGAGCTCGCATTTTTGTTTTTGTATTGTTTTGTATATTTTTCCTAGCTGTAGGGTTTCTTCCAGAAAAGAGCAAGGAAGCAAACCAGAAGAGTGTTAAAATAGTCTCATTTCTCAGTACTTAGTGATTGTCTGAATTTAAATGTGTAATTTTTATTCTTTTCCTTAAGAGGTCCTTCAGGATGTATAGTTTGATTTAAGACAGAGAGGTAAATAGCCTGCCTTGTTCTCAATTTGCAGAATAAGTGATTTTGTAAACTGAACCTGGAAGTAATGAGTTGTTTTGTGACATTCAGCTTCGGTTTTCAAGAATGAGTCTCAAATCCCATGATCTACCATTGCATGTTTACTAATACAATATATAGTCAGAGGTCTTCAGAGTGGGCCTTTTTTCTTCTTGCAAGGTGTAATGCCTAATAAGTTAAAAAAAAAATATTTATATCAGTTCTGATTTTGTTCACCTAAATACTGTAATAATAATCATCCTTATAAGAAAATAACTACTTATTTCTACACTAATAAACAGAGGGTGCCCAGATCTGTTAAATTACAGTTCCTGCCATAGTTGCAACCTGGGCCAGTGGTTATTGTCACAAATCATGACCATGCAGAGGTTAGAGTTTAGCATGGGCCAAGAACCATTTGCATTAAGCACCTTGGATACAACTCTCTGGTTTCAGAGGGTAAGAGGATTTTACGTGATGAATAGAGCTTGTTTACCTGTTTCCTGTCCCACCACATTTACAGCTATTCACCCTACTACCACCTAAATGCAAGCAGACTATAGAAATAATAAACCTCTTCTTGATACCGAAATTCTTTCTCATTTAAGAACATGCATGGACATAGTCAGAGAAAGTCCAAAGTACAAAATGAAATATAAATACCAGGACAAAGAAAAGATAATAAATAATTCTATGAGTGCATTAGCAGTAAAAGGCAAACTAAAGAAAGTGTTGGTCTGCTGCTCAGTGGTCCAGGAAAGGTCTTTGAAAGATAATGCCAACAAAAGTAATTAATATTCCCTCGCTCAGTCTTCTCCAATACATGTAGTGCACAAACTCAATACAAGTAGCACAATTATTACCAACAACAAATATTTTGTATCAGACTAAAGAAAGATGGATTTGGATACTTGAACAAATTGTGTTTTGAATGGGCTAAATCAGATAAAATTGATTCAAAGATTTCCAAAGAATGATTGAAACAGTCTCAGAGGCTGACTGTTTATCACTCAAAGATAACAAGAAAGGTTCTGGAAAACTAGAGAAATAATCTTTTTGCTTTAAGGCAAACTTTAAAAGGAACAGCAAGAAAATTATAGTACTGTCAATATAACTTAATTTATGAGAATAATTAAACTCCTTGCCAGCACCTAGGAAAAAAACAGGGCTATGAGTAAGAGCTAATGACGAATATCAAGAAGAAATTGAGTTAAACCTACTACATTATCTTTTAAGAGAAGGTAACAGGTTATATGGATAGACAGAACTAGATGCTTTATGAGTGATTTTTTTTTAGCCATGTCTTGTAAAGAGCTCTCCCAAGAAAAGATATGCCATGAATTTCCAGACAGAGCATTGAAATGAACCTGTATGGCCCCCGTTTAGAGCCATCACACTCTGCCTCCTCCAGCAAACATGTCCTTTCACTTTTGTGTGATTTGTTTTGTTGTGGTTTTGGTAATAGTAGATGTTACATATACAGTATTGTTGAAACCAGATATTAAAAATTAATCATGATTCTAGCCACCCAAGATTATTAACTTGCTTTATAATGGTGTATAAGAAATACGTAAGATCCATTTGTGTAATGTTTTTAGATATGGAAAGCTTTTTAAAGACAGGTATCCTTATTCTAACAGTCAAGGCTTAGAAAAAACACATTGTGATTAAATGTAAAGTGTTAGCAATAGTCCGTTTAGTTGCTTAATGATATGTGAGTTTTGATGTAGATGCACTAATGTGAGGGTCTTTACCCAAGAGTTTGGTAAACATCAAGGTTTCAGTAACTGGCCTAAATTATTATTGGGGAGGAAGTACTATTGTAAATAAATGTGATGTTGTAAAGATCCTGTTTACATGGTATCTACTTGGTAGTTAATCGGAACTTGTTGAAGAAATTTTTTCAAAAATTCATATTAATTTTCTCGAGAAGGCAGGACTAAAAGAGGATTCATAGTGCTGATGTTTATTCAAAAAAATCTGCTTTATAAAATAATAATCTCATTAAGAAAATCTGAAAGAATGTGACATGATTTCTCATAAAAAGCCTTAGAACCAAAATTTTGAGTTAAACTAATATTCAGTCCTTAGTCATATAAATCACAGCGCCCTTTTCTCTCCCTAGACTATCAGAAGACCAAACCACTATATTTGTAGTTAATGTAATCTCTAAGGACTGTTATTAACCAGTCACCCTGGATATGGAAACCCTGAATCCTTTTAAATGCTGATGGTCTGGGTAATAGACATCTTGTTATAGTTAATGAGATGAAATAGTCTCCTTATGTAGTGAGAGTCTCACATAATGGTCTGGAAGGCTAGGTGTTACATTTTAATCCTGTTTGTGATACTGAGATTTATCTGGGTTTGGATTACTGGGTCTGTAAAAGGTAGAAATGGTCTTGTTTAAGAACTAGAACAGGAGAATTACTAGGCTTTCTCTCAGTCTTTACTGAAAATTAGCCTGAGCAGATCAGTTGTCAAAATTCTTTAAATCAGCTACTAGAATAATTCAGAAGATGAGGACTTAGCTTTTCTTTAATGTCATCTTTTTAAACTAGTGAAAAGTAATGAACAAGCCTTGTTTCATTGAAGGACTCTTTTGATATATCCATATATATTTTGATTTAAATGTAAACACAATAATATTACACTAAGTAAACTTCAAATACATATTTTGTATTTATTTTAGAAAATATTCCTGTAATTCAAATTTTTATTGTGGCTGTGTCAATTCAGATGAAAAAAAAAAAATCATACTGTGTCATTGAATCCCGTACCACTCAGGCATTAAATTTACAAAAAAAAAAAAAAAAAAAAAAAAAAGTCAATAACATTATTTCACTGCTGAGTCAAGTGTTCAGCTATTTACATCTGATTTTTATGCAGAAAAATCAAATCTGAATCTCAGCATAAAAACAGCAGGTTTATTAATAGTGAGTGATATTTTGACATCTTCTATTTATATGCTACCAGATATAGCATATAAATATCAATTCATTGAAAACTTTCATTTCTGCAAGACACTTCTGAAGAGTCCAACATGTCCAATCCATTACTGAGGTGCAATCCCTTGTGTGTTCAAACCCTGAAATTTCTAGATGTTACCATAAGATAGCATTATAACTATAAAAGGTAGCAAATATTTTTGCATATAAATTAAAGAATGCGGGACGAAACTGAACATGTTTTTTTTTTTGTAGTCCAGATGCTTTTATGGTAAAGTACATAGCTCTTCAGGTGGTGCCATGCAACAGTGCTTGTGCTAGGAGTATTCTGTTCCTGATTACTCTTTCCTGATAAATTATCTATCTTGAGATAAGTAACATATAATGAAACAGTATGTGATGAGATAATTTTATGACAGTGAATGAAATAGTAACTCGAGGATTTTATTGATGTCACTGGAAAAAATATGAATGAGAAAAGAGAAAAAGGAAAAGGTCTTTTGCTAAAAAACAAAAAAATACCAAAGAAACCCCCCTTTGAAAGAAATCTACCAGTCTATAGTTATATAATGTAAAAGGATCTTTGAGAAATATGATGCAGATTGTAAAATTAAAGTTTCATGATAATGAAGTTAATTATTCCCTGCCTGTTTGACGTTGGTTGTATCAAGGTTCAGCATCACTAAAAGAAAAGATTCTTTTTACATTCAATAGATCGATAAAAACAATAAAATAATTGTTCTAAATGTTAACATTTGGAAAAGCATATATCACTGAAGTTCTCTTAAGGTACTGAAAAAAAAAAATCAACAGCATATGGTTTATCGCCTTGACAATATATTAATCTCTCAGCAGATTGTATAAAATACTACTTCAGATAATGTTTTTCAAATGTGTTTCTCTGACATTTTAAAAATTAAGCTGAAAAACAATTTTTTTTTGTTGCTGTTAAGCATAGATGAATCAAATGTTTTAATTTATTATTCCTTTGCCACAGAGAAAACAAAATTCTATCAATAAAGTCCAAAATTCTGGTCAAAAGCAAACAAAATATGTAATTGATTGTTTGTCAAATAGTCTTGTTTTGAAAATGAAATCTTATTAAAATCTTTAAAAGATCTTAAAGATGGAAAACAAAATTAAAACATGGAATTGAGTGGATAGACCAACATGACACGCTGTGTTATGCTGTTCTGAGTCACTAGACTACTCTTGAAATTATGCATGCAGTTTTTAAAGTTTTTCTCCTACATTCATATCCTTAACTTATTTGCATTGTCCCTGATGCTCTGTGTTTTAATTATGTATTTATAATTTATAATGAGTGAATAAGCCACAGGAAATAAATAAAAATATTACATGCTAGTTTAACTGAAGGAATATGGAGAAGGCTGAGGTACTCAATGATTCTTTTGCCTCAGTCTTCACCAGCAAGTTCTCCAGCCTTACCACGTAAGATGCAGAAGTTAAGGGCAGGGACTGGGAGAAGGAAGTACTGCCCACTGTAGGAGAGATCAGGTTTGAGACCATTTTAGGAACCTGAAGTTGCACAAGTCCATGGGACCAGATGAGATGGATTTGTGGGTCCTGAGGGAACTGGCAGATGAAGCGGCTAAGCCACTATCCATCATATTTGAGAAATAATGGCAGTTCAGTGAAGTTCCCACTGACTAAAAAAGGGAAACATAACCCCCATTTTTAAAAAGGAAAAAAAGAAGACCCAGGGAAATATAGACCACTCAGTCTCACTCTGTGCTGAACGAGATCATGGAGGGGATCCTCTTGGAAGATGTGCTAGGGCACACGGAGAATAAGAAGGTGGTTGGTGACAGCCAACATGGATTCACTAGGGGCAAATCATGCCTGAGCAATTTGGTGGCCTTCTATAGTGGGGTTGCAGCACTGGTAGATAAGGGAAGAGCAAGTGGCATCATCTACCTGGACTTGTACAAAGCATTTGACACTGTCCCATACATGATCCTTGTCTCTAAACTGGAGAGACATGGGTTTGATGGATGGACCCCTCTGTGGATAAGGAATTGGCTGGATGGTCACACTCATAGAGTTGTGGTCAAAGGCTCGATGTCCAAGTGCAGAGCAGTGACGAGTGGTGTTCCTCAGGGGTCGGTGTTGGGCCCAGCGCTGTTTAGAATCTTTGTTGGTGACATGGGCAGTGGGATTGAGTGCACCCTCAGCAAGTTTGATGATGACACCAAGCTGTGTGGTGTGCTCGACACACTGGAGGGAAGGGATGTGCCATCCAGAGGGACCTGGACAGGCTGTAGAGGTGGGCACATGAAAACATGAAGTTCAACAAGGCCAAATGCAAGGTCCTGCACAGGCATCAGGGCAATCCCAAGCACAAATACAGGCTGGGTGATCAGCAGATCCAGAGCAGCCCTTGGGAGAAGGTCTTGGGGGTGTTAGTGGATGGAAAACTGACTGTGAGCCAGCAATGTGCACTCACAACCCAGAAAGCCAACCGCGTCCTGGGCTGCATCAAGAGCAGTGTGGCCAGCGGGTCAAGGGAGGGGATTCTCCCCCTCTGCTCTGCTCTTGTGAGACCCCCCCCTGCAGTTCTGTGTCCTGCTCTGGGGCCCCCAATATGAGAAGGACGTGGACCTGCTCAAGTGGGTCCAGAGAAGGCCCCAACGATGATCGGGGGGCTGGAACACCTCCAGTATGAGGACAGACTGAGAGAGTTGGGGGTGTTCAGCCTGGAGAAGAGAAGGCTCTGGGGGGACCTTATAGAGGCCTCCCAGTATTGAAAGGGAGTCCACAGAAAAAATGGGAAGGGAATCTATCAGGGAATGTAGTGATAGGACAAGGTGTTAAATCTTAAACAGACAGGGGGTAGATTTAGATGATATATAAGGAAGAAATCCTTCCTTGTGAGGGTGGTGAGGCCCTGGCACAGGTTTCCCAGAGCAGCTGTGGCTGCCCCCTCCCTGGCAGTGTTCCAGGCCGGGTTGGACGGGGCTTTGGGCAACCTGGGCTGGGGGAAGGTGTCCCTGCCCATGGCAGGGGGGTGGGACTAGATGGTCTTTAAGGTCCCTTCCAACCATTCTAGGATTCTGTGAAGTTTTTTTCCTGCTTTCTTGACAAATTCTCCTATCCAAGCACAGGAAAGGAACTGAAAAGCCAAACTTAGATAAAACTTCTTAGGGACCAGAAGTGGGCAGGGAAAAAAAGCTACACCCTTCTCAAGAATCTGACAATCCTTTTCTATAAGTGCTCCAGCCCCTACTAGCCACCCTACACAGGTAACACTTCTTGCACTTCTTAGTAAGGTAGATTGTACCAGTACCACCACCATTATGTAAGCTGTATATTCTCACATGATAGAAAAGATACATTTAGGCATAGGCCCTGAGCAGCTTGATTTGATCTAGTCAGCCCAAAGCACATAATATTATTTCATTATGTACACAAAACCTTAGAAAGTACCCATGCCATCATCTAGTTAGTTTTGTTCATTTGCATTTCTAATGTGAATCCCATTCTTATTTTCAGATATGACTGTGCATATACTAGTGACCCTGTATCATTTTATTCTGTTTTAAGCAAAAGAAATAGAGATCCAACTATTTTACTATATGTAAATTAATTAAATAATGTATAACTTTAAAAAGTGCACAGTACCTTTATTTATTAGAAGATGAAAAATAATGAATTATACTTTTGATCAGGTAGTACATATTTTGCTTGCTAAAATTAATTGTGGCTAATAAATGCAAAACTAATTTCTAATACTGTAGCCATGCAAGGATAGTGTTGTTGATGAAATTTGATGTACGTGGCTTGTGTGACCAGTTAGATTTAAGTATGTATCATTCTTGAAAAAGGTGATAATCAAAGGTATAAAAGGCATAACTAAGGTGATGTGACCAGCCTGATCTAGTGGAATATTATGAGCAAGATTAAATGCTGGAACCATGATGGGATTTTTTTTTTTTAATTTTATTTTTTTTATTTTTTAAATAAGGTAGCTTTGTCTACTGGTTTCTGCTAAAGTAAACCTAGAATTCCTTGTGAATATGTCAGTGATAAATGAGAGAAAAATTAAGTGGAAGCAACTAGTGTTATTTAGATCCTATCTTATTTGAATCATATCTGACATTTAATAAATCACTATTTCTAAAAAACCTCTTCCTAGAATTGAGGGATATTCCATAACTGCACTGTCTAGCAAGGAATTCTCACTTTACTTTCTGCCCATATTTCCCATATGACTAGATTTCTTTCGTAGAATTTTTCCATCTTCAGTAATGATCACATAGCTTTGCAGCTTAGTATCAATTATGTCACTAACATTTATTCCTTATTGCAGGACTTTAAATGTTATATAAACAAAAATCTGATATAATTCCTTACACAAATCATCAAGACCTTCCTCACTTTTTCAGGTTTTAGAGCTATTTCTGTTTACATCCTTATAGCTAGTTTTCAGTCTACATGATAGTGTTTCTAATTAAGACAATTTGAATTAATTATGAATCATTGCAATGTTTCTGTAGTGTACCATTATAAAGAAATCTTCCTCAGAAATAGAAGACTGCAAGAAATAAAGGAATTGTCTTTGAAGATTGTGAGTAACACTTCACATTGCATGCTAATGGTCATCTCAAGATTTCAAAACTGTCTGCAGTATATTGTGTGCTTCTGGCTTTAGGAGACCCTGAAAACTGTATTAATCTCCCTTTCTTGATAATTCTAACTGCATTAATTTTTAATTCACAACCTGTATTATGTACCTTTGACAGGAACAGCTTCTTCACTTAGGTAAAAGCAGGTGTTCCTGAGTCTTTAGTTATTCATGGAGTACACCTGTTCTCACATAGTTTTTAGCATTACAGAAATAGTTATTCCTGAATAGGGAACTATCGAAATTTGAAAGAAAATATTGAGTGCTTATATTGAAACATTGTGTTTTCAGAGCCCCATTGTAGATGCAAAAGGCAGGTAAGTGTTCTGCTCTCTTTTAAATAATGTGTTGTAAATAGGTTAAGAGAAGTCCTTATGACCATTCAGTGAATTATTTACAAAGCCAGGACTGTCTCTGGCTTTTAGTCCAGTCTTTCTCCACCTTGTTCACACTGCTCATGAAGAGAATCAGGTCAATATTAAGAGATTAATTAACAGCATTTAAGACATTTGTTATTTTCTTTCATGAATTGTAAAATCAAAACCACTCAATGTGATCTACAGAATGAAACAAGCATGCCGAAGTTAAGGTGTCATTAGCAATTACTACATTGTCATCTCTGCATATCTCAGGTATGGATTGGGATGGAATTTGTTGGGCAGGAATCAAAATAACATGATTTTTTAAAATGAGGATATTGCTGCTAAAGATTTCACTGTGATAACAAATATATTTCACAAGAACTTTCTAAACAGCTTAAGAGTGTTCAGGTTTGAAAGCCATATCTGCCCTTTTCCTGAAGAGGAAAATGGAATAGGAACATTAATACATTTAAGTAATATTAGCTCCTTGGAGGAGATTCAAGATGTCTTATGGATTTTGATTTTGTCCAAAGCTGGAAGTCCTAAATTTATGTCTGCATTGAGACACGGAGTTGTATGACTACATTGGGGTCCTAACATCCTCTATATCGTTTCTGTAATATTTGGGATATTTCCTAAACCCTCTTTCCCAGTTTCTAAAGGACAGATGGGGATGTTCAAATACAATATTCTCTTAAGTGTATGCTGTCAGTTTGTTTAGGGAATCCTCCTACCTCAGCAGTAGCTGTTAATATAAGTACTCATCTTTGGTACAGAACTCTTAGGGGACACATGTTGTGAACAGACATTAATTCAAGTGTGAACATCATGTTTAGGTGCCGATTGGAGTTGGATTTGTACCTGGCTAGACAGTTCACCCCATTTCAAACCTGGATTCTTCTTCTGCCAGATCCTACAGGTACGTGACTTTCATTCTGTAATATTTGTAGCAACTCCTGGTTTGCTGCTGAGGGTACTATTTACTGTACAAGAATCTGTGTTTAGTGCAGAGAATACATAAAGGATGGATCATAGTAATTAATATAATGGCTTTTTTTCATGGTACTGTAATTCTCAGTCTGTGTTTTTGTGTGAGTTCTAGGGTAGCATAATCAGGTGATATAGCCAAAAAAAAACAGCCCTTTTCTGAATTGCTGGGGGTGGCAGGCAGGGAGGGGAAGGACACAGGGCAGGGAGGGGAATAGACTAGGGAAGAGAAGGTGAAAGAGCGAGCTTGAGTATATTTTATCCTTCAAAAAGGAGTACAGGCTTCTCCTCATGTAATGTGAAGCATCCCTGTCTTAGTGTTGGCACAACTGTTCACACAGTTATGTGCTGACTTTGTTTGGAGCACAGATGTGGCACAGCCTTTTGTTTTCTAAGCTGTACGATCTACTCAGTTTATCTGGAGCTAGCAGTGATGTGCCAGGGATCAGCATTAGGCTTGATCCTTAATTAATATATTCCGTATAGTTCTGAAACAAGTGGAAAAAACAATATGCTGTTGGCATTTGAGGGTGCTAGAAATATAGAAAGTATTGTAAATACCAGACACATCTGAGAAATAGCTTTGAGACTCCTTTGTTAAATATCTACTGCTTTTTAAAGCCTCATCTGAACTTTAAGCAATACAGAGTAGCACAACTGTGTTTTTCATTTATTCTCCCGCAAAGTAGTTGTTTGTTATCTTGAAAAAATATAAGACACGTTTTAAAATAAATGGTTTGTCTTTTCATGTTACTGGAAAAATATCAGCCACTAAAAGTGGGCTAATCACTCTTTCCACCTCCCCTTTTTGCAGTGAGATCACATTTTTGTGGTGAGACAGAAAAAAATCTACAATATACTAGAAAAGAAGATCTGATACTAATCATGAGTCATGAAAGCTCCTCTGTAAGATCCAGTCCAATCACTAAGCTGTTGAGGAGCACTCCAAGTCACGAGCAAAAGCTTTGTCAATGTCCCATTATTTTTATGAGGTAACAAAAACTGGTGATGAGCTATAATTGTTCCCTCCTCAGAAAAAGCCTTGTTGAAAAATACATTGTTTATAGAAAACTGTGGGGTATAGGTGGACTTCAGTTCTACTTTCAGATGGAGCTTCAGGAGTCTGACTGAATGTGGCATGGTTGGAAAAGAAAAATTAGTAAATATTTCATATGACATTGCCATAAACACTTAAAAATCAGATGACTGAGAAGCTCTTTGCGTTACATTTGTCCCTTTGGTTATCTTCTCACTTGAATAGTAGTGACTCCTCTGTGTCTCTGAAATGTCTGCCAGCTTCAAGTCTCTCTTCTTTGTTGTCTAGGGTCTACTGCTTTTCAGGTCACATCTGAAAGTTTTGTGTAAATCTTTAAGTTCTCTCTTCCAACTCAATTAATTATTATTATATCCAACAAATCATATTAAAAATATATATATAAATTAAGGTCACAAAGCCAAGCACTCAAATTAGAAAACCTTAAAATTAAAGTTGCCCATGCAACCTTTCTTTGGCTCCCTTGGGCATATGCATTATAATGGTCTTTATTACATCATCACGAAGTACTTTTTTTTACATGGGATCCCTGACTCATTCAGTCAGGAATGGTAATTAGGAACATTCATTATTTCATTCTCTTGTTCTTCTTCAATGTGTGGACATGACTTATTGACTTCAAGCTATTGAGACTGCACTCTTTAAGAGGAAGTTATTGATTTTTCTATGCTGTTTTTTTAAATAGAACTCATAATGTCAGGCGTTACTTTATATTCACAACATCCTCATAAGGTTAAGGGATTTTATTATCTCCAATTTACAGATGTGTAATGGCCATGAAGACAACTTAAGCTTAAATATATTCACTAGTTTTGGGTGCCCAGTTTGGGGTGTCAGTAACCTCCTATTCTTCAGTGTGTTTGGCACAGTTTAATTCTGTACACACTCAGAATATGGGCTTTACTGAATTCTCTGTTTCTTCTAAATATTGAGGAATTTGGCTTGGGATCTGCAGTGGAAAAACTTGCAAAACGAAGATTTAAGAACCAGCAAAGGAAAGCCTTTAAAAAGTCCTTATAAAGTTTAGAATAAAACTTTTTCACAGGGCAGCTAAGGAAAAGGCTAAAATCTAATTCAGATCTGCAGTGTAGATACAGCTGCCTTATTTTTATTTCTGAAGCTCCTTATTCCATTCTCTACATATTCAATAAAAAGCAAATAGATTGTATAAAGAGCATATATGACTGCAATGTTAGTACATTATCTGTAAAAGTCTTGTGAATAAGAGTGATTTTCTGAAGTGAAGAAGGAAACATCTGTTGACAACAGCAAGTGGTTTAATAACAGATACGTGCAATGAGACTAAATGTTATTTTTGTGGACCTTACCTCAATTTTTCTATTTCTTTGAATTTGATTTTATGTAGATCTCTGAGTAAGCTTATATATAGTTGGGACAGGAGGTTTTATTATATTCATTAATTATATTAATATCAAATAAGTCAGTGTAATATATACATTTTGGACATATATTCAAACAAGGAACAAACACATCATATCTTATAACCAGCTCATCAACAGCACTGGAGTCTTTAAATCCCCAGCACAGGCCTCTGGCCTTTGAGATAACGAAGCAGATGTAGTGCTAGGGGCTTTCATCCTCTGAGTATATCGATTCTTTGGCAGTCACAAACTATACGTGTTGCTAGAAGGATTCACATGTCTTCACTGCTGATGGAGGACATCAAAGTACCAGGTTTCACTGGGGGATCTGGAGGGATTCTCACTCTAATCAGAAGGTTACAGGTGCTACATACTGACTGCATCATTCCTCTTGCTTCTCCTTACTCTGATTATCAGCTTTCTTCCCCTGTAGCCGATCTTAATTCTCACTCACCAGCTCCCTGCTCACTTCCTTTCTCATTTCCAACATTTCTTCCTATATATACTGTTTATCTTTGTGTTCCTTTGCATGATCAATTTTTTTATTCTCTACTTTTGAAATGAGCAACATTTTCCTTCATGATGCTTCTATGCCAGAGGACAGTGACAGTCCAAGCACATGACAGGCCTTATATTGCCTTGCTACGTGTGGTATGTGAAAATGTTTATTTCAGTAAGATTATCTGATTGAGGACCTTGTCAAATGGGATAATAAGGAAAAACAGGTAAGTCATAGACAAAATGACACAAACCTGACAGGCAAACATAACAGAAATAAACCCAAGAAACAAACCTTGTCAGTCGCTCTAATTTATGGGCTATCAAAAACCCGCATGGAAACCAGGACACTGCAGCCAGCAGGGATGGAAACCTGAGGGTTCAAAATGTTGGTGAGGAGATCTCAGCAGAACTAGACAGACTGATGAGGGAACATGTAGGGGAAGGGAATGGAGAGAAACAAAGGAAAAATAGACAGGGGAGTAAAAGGGGCTGGTCATGTGTAAATTGGGGCCAGTCACTGAGTTTGTTTGACTAAGCCCTGTGCCTGATCACCAGTCTGTGCTATCTTCTTGTTAAATCTGGTCTTAACTATCCCTCACCATAATCTCACTCTCTATCCTGTGCGTGAGTGCTGCAAGAACTAAGTGCCAACTACTGGGGAGTTCCAGTGTGAGTGTGTATGAGCCAGCTACTGGATATATGCTCAGCTTCGCTGCTGGTTGAACCTGCAAATGGGAAAGTGGCAGCTGCCATGTCCTTCAGCCTGGCCAGAGACCCCAGGTCCCTGAGTGCACTGGGCTAGCAAGAGGGAGTCCTGGACCAGAGGTACTAGAGGAGGCACCTTCTCTTAACATCCCTTAACAGAAAGGTTTTCCTTTGGAAGAAATACTTCCAAAGAGTAAATTAGGCAGCGTATAATTTTTAAACATTGTAATAGTAATTCAACCTGATGTTTGGTGTAAGTATAATGAAAAGTTTTTCCTTCATATGCAGGGCTAATGATCCCATTTTTTAATAGAAAAGCTTTTTGCACAATTTATTTTCTAGGTTACCATACCTGTACATGATAATCTTTAAAAAGATTGTATGATTATGAACAAGATGATGAGAAATTTCAAGACAAAATTAATATGTGGTATTCTTCATCTATTTAAATAAGGCTTGTTTCAAATTCCTATTTAAGATCATAATATGACTGAGAAAATTTCCATTACACTTATCCAGGCATGGATGGAATTCTAATTTATAAATATCAGTTGTTTCAAGGTTGTGTAGGGTTATACATAATGTTTTTTTTACTGTATATTGCTACAGTGGGAGAAGATATCAGAATAATTTCCTCATGACTATTGAAAACAATGGATAAACTCTCTACTTCCTACATGCTTTCATATGTAGAGTTTTCCCTGTTGTAACACTCGCTCAAAATATTATGGTGTAATGTCAAGTTTATTTTTTTTCAATAGACAGTGAAAATGGTCTCTACAGTAACTGGTAGCTCAAGCACTAAGGTTATTTGAGAAAATTGAATTGTGCTGAGGGGCAACTGTGGTTATGAAGTGTGTAGTGCCTGTAAACAAACAGAAAAAGATGCATATTCCCACAGCAAAAGCTACTTCCAGAGAACAGAGAATGTCAATAAGTAGGCGTATGAGATGGCTACAGCAAATAGTGCAGACAGAGGAGGAAAGCCAGATGTTGTAATGCTGTGACACTGCACAGAAGACCAATGTGTAACGTTAAAATAAGCAGTTTTCCTGCTACAGCTGGCCATGCATAGCACAGTGTACAGTTGGAATATATAATGCTGTAGCATCTGCTTCTCTGTAAGGCTTTCATTTTCTTTTTCAGACAGTTATAATCTCAAATCTTTTATTTGATAACTCAGATGTGCTTGACAGAAGAAAAAAGGCTGCAGTATTGTCACCATCTCTAAGTACGTTTCTTTGGCAATGAAAGAGAACCCAGAAATTAAGTATAGTACACTGCAGTGAAAACATGAAAAGCATTTGTTTTCCTCCCTGCTGCACCCCAGTCATCTTCTTTTCTTGACAGAAGATGGAGAATAGGGGACAAGGAGTAGTCAGAAAGGTAAAAAGAAAGGCCTTTCATTTACTGTTTGATCAAGTCACAAAAGAATGGACATTTTTCAGAGCTGGAGTTTGTTGCTTTGCTTATATTTTTGCACTTCAGGGCATATAAATCTCTTAATGAGATGCGAACCAGAATTGTTTTATACAGATTTTGTTTTGTCACAGAAACCTTGAGGTTTTTTAACATTGTTTTTCCTGGCCAATATTTAAAATTTTTAAATATATGTAGACACAGTCTTCAACTATGTACATATATATTTGTTGGACTGGAAAAAGACATTGTGATTTAAAATGTATTGACAGGAGGGAAATTAAAAATTAAGAATGCACTTTAATACAGTTTTCATGCCTGCAGGTTTGACCCCAATGAATAAACAGTAAAGTTTGTTTAGTTTTCTGTGGTTTCCAACAATCCTTCCAGACTATGGCAGCTTAGTGTTTTTAATAATGTTATTTTGCCTTTGGATAAAAGCCTGCTGCATATACTGATACCACAAATGAATGTACAAATATTAAAAGGGGAAAAGGGATTTATACCTGAATATTGGATTGATCTAATTACATTATAGAATCAAATAAAATCACTTCTCGGGAAAACAGACCGCTAAATTTCATGCATAACTGTATATCCATTTTGCAAAAGTAAAGCAATTATGTCACTGGCATATTCACACAGAATGTGATTGAAGGTCCCAGTCCTGTGGTAAACATACACGCCCTGTTGAAAGGTACAGGCTTTTTACTCCTTAATGCCAGGTTGGTTGTACACACCAGCGATTTCTCCCTCTGTGTTTCTCCCTCTTCAGATCCTTGCATGCAATCTTGCCACCACCACCTTTTACAGGGAATCCTTGCAGCCTCTCCCACCCAGCTCCTTTGCTGGCAATTTCTTCACTTTCTCCAGAGTACTAGATACATCCTTCCTCCTTGCTTTGTGTATAGTTCTCCCATCTCCATACCAATTTTTCAGCGGTTCTGTATTTTTTCTGCAACTTTTTGAAGTACATATATTATTCTGCTAATCCCATAAGGCTTCAATTATCTGTTATCCTGAACAGTTCTTTTGTCATAATTACTTATGTATTCTCTCTCCTTGCTTATTCCAGTAGAGGAATGAGCCTAAAAAGCACTGCAGTGTGATGCTTGAATGTGCAAAGCATGGCTTCTGTGTTGCTGTGCTGCAGGATACAGTGACGAAATCAAAGGTCAAAAGTGAAGCAAGTATAGGTGAAAGAATATGTACATTCCTTCCTGTGTAGAAAAGTCTGGGGCTTTCTTGTGAAGCAGTTAAAGAAGTGCACAACATCGAAATGGCAAGTAGCCCAAAGTAATTTTATTTCTCTTATCTTATTAGTCAGTGTTTTTCAAAGAGGGTAATACTTGCTGTCAACAACACAACGGTAACTTTTAATGTTTACATCAGACATGTGATCTTTGATTCTTCTGCCAGAACAGTATTCCATTACATTTTTACTGTCTAAAACAATGTTTACTTCCATCCTCCAGCTATCCTTTCTCATTTTGTCAGGTAGGACAGGAAAACTGAAACCTCACTGGAAAAAAAAAAAAAAAAAAGGCAAATCAGAAAAGAAGGCTAAGATAGGTTATTTTCTCAGATTTCCTGCAGAGAACATGTTACAAACCAAAGAAGAATCAAGCCTGACCTGCAAAAATATTGTTCTATCTTCCACAAATTCTACAAATTTACTTCTTATTCTCTTTCAGAAATATATTTAGTTGCTTTTGCTGAGACATTACTATTAAAGATTAAATTAGACTTGAAAAAATTAGACTATAGGCCAAGTGGAAGAAAACTGATTGAAATCCTCTCAGAGGAGGAGAGGTTTCAAGTTGATACCCCGTATTCATTCCAGTAAGTCAGTGTCGTTCAGCAGATGACTAGAGTTGAATCAAAGATGAGAGTAAGTAGTCAGAAATATGAGGGAACCCAGAAAAAAATAGTGACTGAAGCAAAACTGTGGAACATAAAGGGGGGTGGGGGGGAGAGAGACAGGTGGAGATGTTGAAGAGATGAAGGAGAAAATGGTATTTGAGAGTCTGAATTATTAATAAAAAGCTTGAAAACAACCTTAGGAAATAGGTGTTATGATTCTAAGAGTTCAATGCTATACTAAATTTAACAGATGAACATTAGGAAAAAGGCTAAGCCCTCAGGAATCAGGAGAAAGTTATATAGTGGGTAATTTCACAACCTCTTTAGCAGAGGCTGAATAGGAAGGATTATCTTTGCTACAATAAGTTTATTCCTAAATCCCGACTTCTAAAAACTTTATACGGAAATCAGACTAAAAAGAGCTCTGGAACAACTGTCACCATCCTGAGAAAGACTTAAAGGACAAGCAAGTAGATGTCATCTAGTCACCAATTAGTAAAAGAACATTTCTGTTATCAGCTAGGAGAAACATTTTCTTTGTGACATGTTGAACTGGACTCATTTATAGGCAGAGAAAATTTAAGTCTTCTGAAGATGCTCAATGAAAGTGCAGTGGTAGACTTTAGGTTTACCTATTTTTTCCAGAAAACTTTATGTATGCATACTGCATGTTAATAAGCTAAAACAAGAAAATGCACCAGAGAAGATAAATTTGTCTTTGTTTCAACTGCGCTAAAGGCACTAATTTAGACTACAGTAGGGTAATTTAGTACCTGGTTTAGTCATGGAACTGGTTTAAACTGTTGTTGACTACCTAACATAGTAATATACTGTTCACCTCACTTCCCTTTGGTCTACATAGGATATGTACAATGTTTAAAAAATGTTTTTACTAATAAATGTTTATAAGTATTTTCTGTAATTAAGTCAGTGTATTTTTTTATCATTAAATCCACAAAATTGAGAAGTATATTCATGATTGAAACCTCTGAAAAAATGCTAGTATTAGGGACCATAATCCATTGTGATCATAATTCTGAACTCAATCACTGTCTATACCTGAAATATGGTATTAACCTTACATTCATGTCCTATTAATGTAAGTACTCCATTTCATCACATACTAGGAAGTCACCATAAAATGATTTGAAGATTCTCTGACCCTCCAAGTTTTTCTGTGTTAGTCGGTGGATCTGGTCAGCTTAGTTGTTTTCCTAAATAAGCCTTCACTTCCTGAGACATTTTCATCTGAAGAACCCCAGCTGAAGGTCAGCAGAGACTTGAGCCTGTCTTGCACCCAGGAAGACATCCCTCTTTCAAAACAGATGATCATTGTCATTGGTACTTGTCCCCTATTACCTTTTCTGAAGAAACTGTGAAAGCATCAAGACCAGACTCTTACTTGGTAATGCCAGACACAGTGCTCTTCTGGTTTCAGTTTAATTAACCAATTACTGATTTTCAGAGAATAGTAAGAATCTCCTGATGACTAGAAACTGGGAGGGACTGTGTCTCTGAAACTGGAATATAAATGAGAATATGAAGCAGATTTCTTGCTCTGGATAGAGTAGCTTAATGTTCTAGCCATAAAGGGAGTAAGTTATTTTGCTTTAAAATACTAGAGGATCTGACTTAACAGTACTACATGAGGATACGGAAAAGTTCAGTTCCAGTCCTTCCTGCATCCCCTCCCCACTACCAGTCTAAATAAAGTAGTGAATAAACTTCAAATACCTGTACAAAAGTGCAGTCAGCTGTAAGGGTTTTGTATCATGAAATCCATCTGCAAAACATGGTGGACTTCCATTTGGTAAACTCCTTGAAGGTCCAGACTAATTTTTCTAGGTGTCACCTTTAATTCTTCTGCTGTTTGTCATTCTTCATATAGCTGTATCTTTCAGCTACAGCAGAAAATAATGAGGCAATAACATAGGAGAGTGATACAAGAAATGCAAAGTGATCCGAATTCAGGAAATTCCCTTTGCCTTGGTAATGATCTGAGGATGCAGATAGTAAGAAAGACTGATCACCGGAGATGAGAAATGGTTGAGTGATTCTTTCAAATGAGATAGAATACGTCTTTCACAATATAATGTCTCCTTTCCAGGAGGCTGGCAAAGGATAATATATAAAATCTCCACCAAAGACAGTGGACTTTGTCATATTTGATTGTAAAAATGTAGGAAGACTTGCATTATTACTTCACTATCCCTGAAAATTAGTTCTTTTACTAGACTGTGTAAAGTCATTTTGGTGGAAGATGAGGTTGCTGCTTCAGTGCTCCAGCTGTGGTCTAGAAGAAGAGAGAGATGTACAATGAAGTTATACAGATGAAAAACAGTGCTTGACATTCATTATTTTCCTTTTTACAACTGAAGCATATCCTAGTACATAGCAAATTATTGAGATGTAATTTATAATATTGTCAGTGATTCTAACTTGTGCTTATCATTATTTCTCACCTTAATTTACCTGTGCTTATAATTATTTCTCATCTTCATTTACATTGTTACTCTTACTGTTTTCCTTCTCATTTGCTGTATCTTTTGATAAATTAGGCGTCAGACTTTCAAGCAGTAGCCATATTTTGTTTAACTGTGTCCACTGAAAGAGCTGAAACTAGGGGCCTCATCCTGCATTTACTGCAGATGTTTCACTGTCTTACTTAATATTTTGTCTGTAAAGAATGGTATACTGGTTATCTCTTTTTACTCAAAATAAAAGCAAAAGGTATTTCACGTGTTCCACTGTTTTTGTACCTAGACAATCAAGGCATAAAATCTAGCATTTTGAATCAAGTTAGCTATTCCTTAGTCCTGTGTCTCTACTATCATTAATATCAGTATCTGAATTTATACTCCTTAAAAACATGAGAAAATCCCCTCTGGTTTAGACCTAATATATTTGCCAAGTGCCAAATATATTTGTATGTCCCTGCTTGTTTGTTGGTTTTTTGTTTGTTTGTTGTTGGGGTTTTTTGTGGGGTTTTTTTTGTGGTTTTTTTTTCCCCATTGAAAACACCAGATTGTATTTACTCAGCTGAGTTTCTTACGCCAACAAACAGCAGGTGTGCTGACACCTTACCACAGGTCACTAGGGTTCTAGTTTCTTGAATGTATTGAATATTCTGTTGGCTGATCAAAATACTGATGTTGTCAAAAGTGGAATATGGATGTGCACGTTCTGCAGCTCTTTCTTATCATGGGATGTTTCACATGAAATGAGAAGGAGAGCAGAGTTAGTCATGTGAGAAGCTCTCCTGCTTTCTCTCTATGCTTCACTGCTTCTTGTCTCCATCTGTGAAAGCTACATGTAGCCTTTGAACACTCAGAGCAAAGTTCTCAGATAATAAAAGATAAACTCTTAAATTAATATAAGGAAACAACCAGCAGGTATGAAACCTTATTTTCATAAATCCTAGGTTTAAAGGAGAAATACTGGATTATTTAGATTTTAATATATTGACAAATACTGTTATAAAATTTATTCATGAAATATTTGTTTTTAAAATAGAAAAAGCAAGAAGGTATTAGAATTAAGCAGGTATTAGAACGTTGATGATAGTAAAAAATAAATTTGTAGGTAATTACAAATGAAAATGGCACTTAGAGCTCATCTTCTCTTTATTTCTTTGTCTGTACCCTCAAACTTTTGTTTGGCAGTCCAACATGCTGGAGAACTGAGTAAGAGATTTGCAAAATTATCTAGGCCAGAGATTACAGTAAAAATAGGTGCATAAAAAGTTAAGAAATATTTTTGGTGGGAGGTGTAGGAGAAGGGGAAGGCAGTTCAATTGAAAAAAAATGAAAAGGGGGATATACTGAAGGATTACATTCGACCAATAATTAAAAATAATTTGGTTGGTTTGCGTGTTGTATTGTTATTCTAATTTAGGTCAGGGTCTGAAAGAAGGGTGCTTTGAGATAAAGAGCTAAATTTCACTTTGAAAATCTTGAAACAGAATACTCAAAAATCTGTTTGAAAATATAAAATAGATACTTGACATTTCATATTTTTCCACATCCTTTTTTTAAGCTAAAACTTCCTAACATGTGACATGACATGCACCAGTTTTTTATATATATATAGTTTAAGCTCATCCAAGACTTTCCATACTTTAGCTTTAGATACAAAGAAATGAATATTTTTTTTTTCTGTACTTAATGAGTTGGATGAAATTAAAACCCAGTTATGCATCTTTTGAAATTAGTACCCCTAATAAACATAGTTGCTTTCACACAGACACACACAATGAAAAGAATTTTCGTATTGTGAATCAGATTCAACCTGTTATGTTTAACTGAAATATATTTCAATGACATTGCCAACAAAATTTTCAAATAGTGCAAATTCAGTTTCATATTATTGATTATTATTAGTCATACTCACAAATTAATTTGTTTTCTGACAAACGATGATGAATATTCTTTTTTATATATACTTTAGAATAAATAGATTATTTCTAAGTAAGTGTGGATGATTTAATGTGAAATGCTAAATATCAGGACTAAATAAATCTGTAAGACTGTTCAACTACTTTGTAAAGTTCAGTGTTTTGTTGATATTTTGCCACCTTATGATTTTCATGTTTTCTTTATTTTCAATTTATTGGCCTATTTAACTTCCCTTAGTACTTAGCAGATTCTGTTCAAAGTTCTAGAGCATAAACCACACATCATTATTTTCCCCTGATTTATTATTCTTATAGTAAATACATCTCTATTGCTACATATGCAATGTGTGTTAATGAAGTCAAAAGCCTGACTAGCTACTTCCTTCCTGTGAGCCCATTTGTTTATTAAAAACAGAAGTTGTAGACTATCTGTTAATCAGTAGAAACCTCTGTGATAAATATTAAGTAATATGAAATATGAATGGAAGAAGGGGGAGGTGAAGAAGCTCCAAAGAGATCTCTTTCTTTCTGTGATTTGCATGTGATACAAGGGAAACTCCTAATAACAAAAAAAATGCAACTATGCTAGCTTTGTAAATCTGAACGTTGTGCATGGATTAGATCTTCTTTTCTTGTTTTACATGTGTAATTTTTTTTTTTTGTGTTGCCTGTGTTTTAGATAGGAGCCTCTAGTATGCTCTTTTATCCAAGTTCTCCAAAACCATTTAAGAGAAAATGTAGTCTGAGCCTGAAAACAGAATTGGAAAAATATAGAAGAGAAGAGTTACAGGTCAAACTAAAACTTTGTGTCCCTGTTCCTTACGTTACCATTGCTACATTCATACATTCATAAAATTCGATTTTCTGACTCCACCATATCTTTCTGTTTGTTATTGACTTGGATTATATCCAATAACTATGTAATATTGCTTACCTACGAGGAAGCTTATAAAAGGAATATATGATCATGGCTTCTGCAATAGTTTAATGAAAAGAGTAATTGAATAATCCTCTGTCATTGCATAAATTCTTGGTAATTAATGATAACTTTCTGTGCATTTTTGCAATTTAAATATTAATTATAAATTTGAAATATACTTTTACTGTTTAGTATGTAGCTCTTTTTAAAACGAAATAGCATACTTCGAGCATGTTTTCTTTGAATTCTAATGTTATTCCTATCTTGCACAAAACACATTCATTTTACAGGATCACGTTATTTCTTTTGTTTTTCCCTCTTCCCTTTGCCTGCCTCCCTCCAATTGTAATTAAAAAAAAAAAAAAAATCAGAATAGTTAAATGGCTTTATAGAAACTTTTTTTGGAAGCAATTTTAAAATAAGCTCTTTTTCTGCTGTTTTAATTTGGAATTGAGCCTTTTTTCCTTCTTAATTTAATTCCATAAACTCTCAGTTGCAGTAAAGGTTTGTCTTAATGGGTTTTTAAATACCATTGTCAGGATGCCCTGTGGCAATCTGGTTGTGATTCTTAATGGCATCCAGCTGGGCAGGAATGGTTGCATCAAGATGTCCACCAAAATCAAAGAATCTTTTTAGCTCGGAAGTAAAAATCCAGAATTATTTTTTTGAGTGACTTTCATCTATATTCCATTTTCTTTTATGCACATTGTTAAAGGTTGTCTTCAGAAAAGCCATGGCCAAAGTAGGTGTGATGGAGCTTGAGGACCTCACAGAGATATTTATCATGGAAGATAAGTCAGAGGGAGATGGTTTTAAGTTCTCACTGAACTGTAATTCCTATAAGAACAAAGCAATTTCTGACCCTGGGTTATTCCTGATAAATTGTCAAGAGCAAGGAAAAATAGTGTTTTGAGACATGTCTTACCTTCACTACTTCTATGTCTGCCTGTTCTTTGACACCCTTTCTTCTATGTATAATAGGTCTTTCACCATGGTATTAGCAGATTGCTAGCATTACAATTCTACATCATAGCTTCTTTATGATTTAGGCACGAAAAAATAGGGAAGAGGCCGTTCGAGCTCACACATTGTTATATCAACTTTTCAAACAGCCTACTGTGGGGAAAAGACAAAAGAAGAGTACAGCTATACTCCCTTTGAGGATATTCAGTTAAAAAAAACCCCAACATTCCTATCTACAGAAAGAGGATTATACAACCCACACTTTTTAATTGTGGAGAGATGAACAGTTTATTGGTTCATTAACTCAAATTAGTACTTTATCCCAGGATTTTCCAAATTTCTAAATTGAAATCGATTAAATATGGAATATGAATATGTCCCTATATTCAGAACAGAAGGAAAGGAATTAGTGAGCACACTGAATATTTTCTGAGGAGGTTTCCATGTCCATACTGGACCATAGATTTGATGATTGTTTATAAAACATAATTAAAAATATGAGAGCCAGAGAGGCTGCTGTAACATGAGGTTAATCCTCATTTTCACTTTTAATGGGATTTGATAATTGATTATTGTTGTTTTGCTTTTCTGATGGTACAGATGAGACTTTGATCAGCTCAGATGAGCAAATCATTATAAATATCATTGCTGTGTGTTCAGTAAAATGTTTTTTTTTTTATATTGGCAAAAGTGCAGATTTCATTTTTATCAGATGCACAGCTGCAAGCAATAGCCCCATCCTATGATGCATGATAAAATTGTTGTTAAAAGCAAAGAGATTATGAATATCAGGAACCTCTCCAGTTACAGAAATAAAATGTCATATTCAGATTTAATGTGGAACAATAGTGATATCCCTGAAAAATTATGCATGAGGATATTGTAAACCTATACACTGTTCTTTTTATTGAAGTAATGCTCATGGACATTGGGTGTATGTGAATTTGGAGGTGCTGTATAGAAATAAGAAATTTTTTTACTAGATAATTCTTTAAAACACAGCTGAAAGTGCAAGAAGACATCCTTTGGTAATGCAAACAGAATTTTCTGTCACTTGGTATAGAAATAAAAGACTGAAATATTGAAATAAACAACCATCATATACAAAAGAACAGGTGTGCTCAGCTGTGGATAGCTTTAAGTACACTTACTAACTTTTTTTTTTTAGTCATTTCATCTTCAGTATTGTTATTTTTTTCATTGCTGAACTCTTTGTTAATCCAGTCCTAGTTTTTCACATGCTGAAAATCCTTTGGGCTCTGCTTTTAAAAGACATTTGCAGAAATAAACACCTGTTCTATGAAACAGAGAAAAAAACAGTAATCACCACCTTATTTCTTTAAAACTTCCACCTAATGACTGTAGAAAGAAAGATTTTGAAGACATTTCCCTTTTGAATTTTCCCCAGTTATTAGACAATCAAATACACTGTTTCTCATCCTTTTTTTTTTTTTTTTTTTTTTTTTTTTTTTTTCCCAGATTTACCTTACATTGCTATTCCGAGGTTTAATTTTGATTTTCACTGAAATTTGAATGCCATTCTTTCTTTCCATGCACCCAACAGTATTTTGTTCTGTAGTTACTGTATCATCCTAAAACATCTCCATTCATATTTTCCGCTACTCTTTCAACACAGAAAGTAAAATTCCTTTTTCCTTTTGCCATTCCACTTTTTTTCCTCTGAGTTCACAAGCTACACTGAAAACACTGCTTTGACTTTCAAATGCCACACTGTCATTTTCTTTCTTTGCATATTCATTTGCTTGGGACAGCTTTGAGATCAGTACATTCTGCTAAGGACCAAAGGCAAATTTAAACATACGGTACCACTCCTAAACTATGCAGATAACTTACTAATCTACTGTTTCTACCAAGAATCACTTGTATTTCTCATTTATTTCTATTATATGCATTTAAGAAGCATCAGTTTCCAAATGTACCAATATCTGTAGCAATTTACATTATTTTCTCATGAGTACAAACATAGGGTACATTGTACTGTATTGAGGTCTAAAATAAATTTTTATCCATGTTTACCCAATATTTTAACATGAGCTAAAATGTTTACAGACTAAAAATGGAGAAAGCTATTGAGTAATTACCATGTTTTTCATTCCATGAGTCCTTGAATCTGAAACACATATATGCAGCTTGCACAACTAATAAGCTTCCCCATAAAAATGGACACAGTATTGGGCTGAAGTTTTATTTTCAGTAATAATCAACATTTTCTTTCTCTCTTCATGAAAAACACGATTTTTTTCTTAATTCAGTACAGAAAAGTTTATTGTTTGTTATTTTTTTTTTTTTAAAAAAAAAAAAAAAAAAAAAAGAAAAAGCACCTTTGTTTTGGAGCAATTGTTTTTATAGTTAGATAGCTGTGACTTTATATATGACTGTAAATATTTTCCATAAAACAAAATGCATTTTAATAATAGACCTCTGTTCAAATGCAGACTGTGATGTAGGAGACAAAAGACTTTGATCTTTGAAGTGAGGAATAACAATACAAATCTCACATTCAATAAAAAACATTCCTGATTTGGAGAGTGAACAAATTGAATCTGTGATAAACAGCTTACTAAGTAAAGAGAAGAAATTACTTTTCTGAAAATATGTTTAGAATTTAAAATAATAGTACAGGTAAAAACTCACTGTATTTTCCATTGCTGGAATACTAAAAAAAAACCCCTACCATTAAGTGACATCCATTTCTCTTTTAGGTAGCATACATATTAGATGCTGAGTAAATTAATGTTTATTATTTTGTTTGCTACATTGTATATGATTTTGTGCTTGTCATGGACACTGTCAGTAAAGAAAGGGTACAAAACACAATGGTTCTATATATAAATATCATATGACTTCAGCTGATAATGGCGAATAACATTGATAAACAGGTTCTGAGCTTATTTATTAGAATGCATACCTTATAATTAAATTTAATAGACATGCCATTATCAGTGTTTAAAGTAGAGAGTGACATTACAGAGAGTAAGATATATATGTAAGAAATGTACACTTTCTATAAATTATGTTCCCAAGACTGCATTTCAGAAGAGGCGTAGTAGAAAATAAAGATGAAGAGTTCTTAGTCATGATGAATTATTCATATTGTAGCAACAGGGCAATATTTATTCTCAGTAATGTGCTTGTACCTCTGGAGAGCTGAAATGCATCAAAGCTTCTTTATTATTGATTTATGATCACAAAAAATAAGAAATATTCTATTGTCATAATTTTGGAAATGATCAAAATTTCTTCCTAGAAGATGAAGGAGATGTTTGCAGTAAGGAATTCCACTGAAAATATAAGACTTATGACAAAACAAAACACTAATCATGACCTGCTTCTGGTTGGAGCTTTTAAAATTCTTTGTTCTGTATACAAGTATATCATGTGTTCTACTTCTCTAAGAGAAACTATATTTCTGTGTTTGTTTTTTTAATTCTTTGTAGACAAAAAATAAACCATGAAATGTTTTACCACTGGAATCTGTAAAATCTGGCATAATTTTATGAGATCAGGCCTGTTAAAGTCAGCACAGGTATACTCACTCAGGCTACTTATCACCACCAAGAACACCAAACCTCTTCAAAATATTTCATAGGCAAGTAGAACCTCCACTGTAACCAACAGCAGATGTTGGATTAAGAGCTATGATTACGAAGTACTTTAATGAGTTTATTTGGGCTACTTTAATGACTTTCAGGGTCGCTGCTCCCCACGACTGCCTCCCTCAGCTGGTGACAGAGGACTGCTTATGGAGGATGGCCTTCGGAGGAGTCCCATGCTGTTTGCACCTACCAAAGGCTGTTTCCTCCCTGTGTAGAGAGTTAGGCTGATTCTAGGAATCTGTAGTCCTTACAGTCTGCTCACCATCTTCCCTCATGAAATCTCCCTCCTTGGCTGTCACCTGTGCTGTCCTTGTGAGATGTCACATTTCAGTTGGGTAAGCAATTTGCTATAGCTCTAAATAGAGGTGTCTAAGCACAAAGATTAGGGGCTTGTGGTTGATTTCTCCCTCCCACACTATCAAGATGTATCTTGTAGTAGATCAAGTGAGTACAGAGTCTTGACACCTTAGAAAAGTGAAAGTTGCTAACAAAAACTTTGGAGAGAAATGTCTATCATATACGCGAATAACTTGGCATGATTGACATAGCAAGGAGGATTGAATGGTTGCTGTCTAGAAATACAAACAGGGTTACTCTCTGAGAAAGGGAAAGAACTAAAAAGATGAATAGTTACAACTTGGTCATGAATAAAAATAACTAAAATAGAAGGCCCTAATGTCTTGCTAAAAGCTTCACAGCAAGTAAAAGCTGTCTTTCACTGGAAATACAGGAAACAAAAGTCAAGTAATAAGAGGCTTCTAAGACAGGGATCAATAATTTTATGAAGGCAATTTTGTGACATGGGTGTCTGTTGTGACACAATAACTCAGAAAATCTATTTCTGTTCAGCAAAGCCCATACTGGCTTTTTTTATTGGCTCCAGAAAACACAACTTGCTTTAAAAAAAAAGAATGAATCAATAACACTGGAGAACACTAACCAGTAATAAGGAAGTTTATTAGGTTAAGTATTGTGGCTTTATATGGGGTTACTATGGGCTACAAATCAGATTTTTTTCAATGCAAATTTTGAAAAGAAATTGACAGCCATTTAGAAAGATCTAAACAAGGTATCAGATTCAAAATAGCCTCTTCTAATCCAGTGCTCTGAGTTTCTTTGATTTCAACTGAGACTAATGAGCTCTATTATTATTATCATGGGCTATTAAAAGTAAGAACTTGAACAGCATAATAAACATGAAAGTTTTGAATTATTTGAAGACTACTAAAATGCTTTGCTACAGCATTTATGCTTCAGTTTCTCTGCTCTTCATGCTGTAAGGTTGAATGTGTTAACCTCCACCCCGGATTTAGCTCCGAAGCAACAATTTTCCAAGGCAATGTAAAGTCTTAGAACTGGAGATAGGGATTTAGAGTTGGAAGAGAACTTGGTAGACAGAAGCAGTGAAAGTCCCAGAGGGGAATTACAGTCTTTAGTTACTCGTGGATGCAGCAAGAGCATTTGAAAATATGGTCCCACAAAGTGAAGACTGTTTAGCTGAAGGCTTCTATGGGTCTTCCCATGGCCCTGACCATCTACACCTTGCAGCATGACTGTGACTGTGACATGTGATTGTGCAGTGAGCCAGCTTGGGAAAGGGATCCATCTGAAACATGTTTTTTGCAGTCACAGCATGGAGAGGTCCCTGAGCTGTCATCCTGTAAAGTCAGAGTGGCATTCATGGTGACAAAAAGGTGATGATGGGAAATGTATAGTTGAGGGTCCTACATCAGCTGGATAGACTAAAATCTATCTAAATTGCTATAGAGAAGACACAGTGAGAAAATGTTATAGCAGGGTAAGTGATAGTTCCTGTCTCTCTTGCTGGTACAAACAGAATTGGATTGAGTTTCTGCACAGTAACTGACAAATACTGGGTCCCTCATTACAGTTTACTTTTGGTCACATATACTTCTATTCAAAGTCTTCCTCAGAAACTAAGCATAGTCGACTCATACTGGGACTACTGGGTTAAAACTATATTACTGAATTTTGTAGAGTGAACAATGAATGTGAACATTTTACAAGTTTGCATTGGAGATTTATTTTTAAAAGCATCTATGAAAAGCTTCTTAAAGCAACCCAGGAAAAAATGTCAAGATGTGTGGTGTCTCATTTTTTATTAAATTTATTAACTAAGCCTCTGGCTCAGCAACACAAACTCAAAACTTCAAATACATAAATAAGCTTTACTTCAAAGCATGTGGACAAGACTTTGCAGCATCGAAGTAATAATGACTAGAAAACAATAAATTTGATATTAGTATGTTGAAGGAAGGATATTAAATTGATACAAGTCAATAGAAATCTGGCATGCAAAGCTTTTCTTGTATTGTTTGGTACTTTTTGTTCTGATCATCTTCTGAACTGACAAAACCAAAGGAAGCTCTTAAAAATCTTTAGTGAAACTTGATGAGTATGTGGATTGGAAGTTGTCAGCAACAAAGCCATTACCCAATCATGAAACAGAAAACGTTAAGTTTGAAAACTCAGTTTTCTCTCAGAATTTGAATGAAACACAGCTGGTAGATTTTTGCTGCTTTTTTTTTTTTTTTTTTTTTTTTTTTTTTTTTTTTTTTTTTTTTTTTATTCAGGCAATACCCAAGACATCATAGAACATGAGGCAAGAGAACAGGAAAAGATTAAGAGTAATTTAACACTGTACACCCTTAAGAGGGTTCTTAAGGGGCTAGAAGAATACTGGAAAATTTTGTCAAAAAAAACATAAATTGACATAAGATCAGCAACTGGAAGTATTTTAACATATACCTTCACACACATTAAAAAAGGATGTTGAAATGATATAGGGAATCCATTATGTGAGGTTTTTCTCATGCTTATGATGGCATTAAGGTCAGAATATTAAATAGAAAATGCTTAAGTGCACTGTCTTACTGACTGAATTAGATCAAGAAGAATGGCAGGCATAAGAATACAATTGCAAGAAAGCAATTGATGTGTCCAAAGCCATAGGCAAACCTGTAAAAGAATGGGAATCAACTTTACCAAAAAAAAAAAAAAAGTTATTAGAAGAAAGATGGGAAGGGCTGTATCCAGTGATGGCATATATCATCAAGAAGTAAGCATTGTTTCATTGGATATCAGGTCCGAAAACATAAGGCATGTGGACTTGTATCCTAAGGATATCTCAAATGAATTAAATGAAGAAAACAATGTGGTATAACTTCTGCATTTGAATGAAGCTAAAGGAAACAATATAAATGTTGTTCTTATACAAAGAACAGCTTCTCTAAAGAAGGACATAAATAACTACTTGCCCTCCCCCCAATTATGAATCATGTAAATTCAGTTCTGCCTTACTGTTACATGTGTGTTCTGAAACTTCCTGAGCTTAGTGATCAGAAGACTCACAAATCTAAAATCTTGAAAGGCTTAACATCAGGAAAATATTTATGTGGCTTATGAAAAGAGTACATGGTACGTAAGTGTTTGGCACATGGACAAAAGACAACAAAAAAGAAGTACTCTGAAATACATTGTTCTTAGACAGGAGACATTTGAAAATGAAAAACAGAGTTTAGAATCCCAAGAACTAGTGGGATGTTTTCCTGGCGAAAAACAGCTTTTGTTTGAAAAACATCACTCTTGATAAATGTAATTATTCTCTATTTAGTACAAATTAGCAGGAATCAAGTAAGCTTTGTGTTATTCCACAGTCTCACTTCTTCAACATAACATTCTCACAATAGCATCACTTTCAAATGCTATTGGTATTTTTGAGGCTGCTGTAGTCTCACTGAGGCTGTTGTACTTCTGTGCCCCAAGGAACTTGCGTACCCAGTGGAAAATACTTTTGACTAAGGATTCTAGAATTTGTACTTTTTCTGTGCTGATAGATTTGAGATTACTAAAGAAAAACTATTAATGAGAATGGGAATACCAGTTTTCCTTCACTTGGATTCTCAGGATATCTCAACCAGTGTCAGAAACCTTTGTCTAATGCAGTGAGGCAAACATGATTTCTTGAGACAGATCTTGAGGAAAGCCACGTAGTTGGGTAGTTTCCTGTGATTCTAAGTCAAGTTGTGTGGCTTGGCTTACCAAACTTATTTATAGAATAAATAACAGTTATAGAAACCACAGTATGCAAACAAGCTGTTTAATTTGAAATCCCAAACTAGATGTTCTTCTAAGAGTTGAAACAATATCAAAATATTCTTCACTAAATCTGCAAAACATTTTCAGTTGTGTGATTTTTTTATATTTACATTTTTGTCAGGTTCCTGATTGTTTCTCCACCTCTTTTCTGTGGTTTTACTGGATTTCAGTGAAAAGCGAATAAGACTGTGAAAACCTGTGAAATATTATTTGTTCACAGTTGACATTTGGAGAATTTCAGATTATGATTATCCGATAGGTTCCACATTACTATTGTCATATATGATTTCTCAGAGTCCCAGTCTATTCTCAGACAATTTACCCTTGCTACCTGCAGAGTTTTGCAGAAATTAATCTGTGGCAGAACATCCAACACCCATCTGAATGCCTAGCTTAAAATGAGAGGCAGCTGTTCTAGGAAAAGAGAAATACTTGAAACTTGGTGGCTTCAGAGGACATGGAATGTTGAGGGTATACCTGGGTATTTATAAAGCTTTATTTTTGAGAAATAACTAGTAACTATTTTACATGATGGGGTGTCTTTCTATTTTGTATTTGTTTAAAAAAAAAAAAAAAACAAGGTTATTTATTTATTTATTTATTTATTTAAGATTTACTTGCCATTAAGTCATAAAATTTAAATTGTATGCTGTAGTACAGTTTAAGATAAATTTTATTATCCTACCACAAGCTCTTTAGGCATAACGCTTGGACCAAACACTACCTACAAAGCCCTCATGGGCATCCTCATGACCAAATTCTGCCTGTGGTGGCTGCTGAAGTTTGGAAGTGTAAGAGGAATAATGTTGAAGCAGCCAGTAGCAACAGAGTCATAGCTGGTAAGAGAAGAAGGAAGGGAAGCCAAAGAAAATTAAACTGCAAAATTTCTGTCACATATGAGAACACCATCAAGACTGGTCATACCGTTATGGGGAGTAATAACAGAGTACTGGAACAGGGATTCTGTGAAATAGACCAGTATCACCCTGGAGATACATATATAGACTGTTAGGCTATGTTTAATTTTCTTACAATCTAGCTCCCTTAAAAGCACAAAAGCACAAGGAAACAAGCACTGTCATTGGTTTTGGTTAAAAATATTCATAATGTAAGAGTAGCTGTTGTCCTTAGAAATGACAAGCACTTAAAAGAGTTTTGACATTTTAAGTAGTAGATTAAATTAATCTTTGCTATAAGGGATTCAGTGTGCCTGTAATTTAAAAGCGATATGCCTGTTTATGCTGGTGGTTGCATTTGGTATAGTGTAATCTGTAGACTAATGGAGGCAATATTTCTTTCATTTCTGTTTGGTCTTTCTTCTCTGGAAATTGCTGTAACTTCTCCTAAATGCTTCCACTGAATGATCTGAATCCTACCATGGTTTCTGGAACTATTAGATTTATTTAAATAATTGTTTCCCCTCTTTAAAAATTTTCAATTTCTGCTGTTTGCTTGTACTTTATGCATTTGAAAGGCTGCCATAAAGCATCTGGTTTTTTTTTCCCATAAATTAAAATCTCCGAAGCAAAAATATTAACAATATTCCTTCACATTGCCTGAAAAAAGTACAATGTGAGAAACAAAATATAAAACATGCTCCCTTTGTATGCTTTTCAGTGTTTAAACCCATAAATATATTTTGATAAATACTTGACTAAAAAGGCACAAGTGAGTATTGTCATTTTGGAAACATGTAACATTCTGAAAAGCAATAAAGGGAGCTCATATTTACCCAGAGAAGGAATTCCCCCTCCTCTTTCTATTTGCTTGTTTTCCATAAGAAAATGCGATTTAATAGGGGAGCATTTGATAGAAATAAATTAGTGCCATTTTATTTGACATTTTTTTCTAGCTGAGGTAAAGAAAGAAAATAGAAAACCAAATTATGATGCACTCTCACATTGTGTGAAACTCCTCTACCATTTTAAAATAACAACAGAAGAACGTTATTTCAATGATCTGTTATTTAAAGAAGCTCAATTTACAAATTGCAACATTGCCAGTGTTCTAACTTTGCATCCAGAAGAGCTATCGTAGGAAAAAAAGCATGTCCTTGCACAATTAAGAATTGAAATGTTCTCTGAGTGGTTTCAACTGAATCCTACATTATGCAACATATTCTTCGTTCAAAATAAGGAGCTAGCAGTGATAAGGATTTATATTGCTTATAAGGGATTTATCATCTGAGTAAACTAAAGGTGTTAACATTTTTGAAGGCAAATAGTGAAAGTTCCTGTGGGCAGCTCTGTGAGAATAAGAGTCAGTGGTCTCTAAGTGAGTCTTACACTTCAGTGAAATACCTATTTTTTGCTCAGTTACCCATCTGTGGCCTACACTGTCACTGTACCCAGTCTAATATCAAATTGACTAAACAGGAGATTTTCATTTCAGAATTATGATCTTTCTTTCAAAGTACACATACTGTTGTTTTTGTTTGTTTTTTTTTTCCCACACCACCATGAATTGAAAACAGAGAAATTGCACACAAAATTTGAAAAATACCCAACTACATAATTCTTAGGAATTTTACTTCTATATGTTATTACTGATGCTGACACAGTTTTATCAAATAATTACTTCTGCTAAAATATATTTTTAGGATTAAAAAAGGAGAGAAGGCCTAAGTCCCTTAGTGAGTAATTTTATATACTGTACACAGTTGGGATTGAATTTTGTCTTGCAACTCGAGAGATCTCCATCAAGAAACATTTGATTATCCAGTCATTACACAAATACAAACAAAACATAGTCTCTACATTTTACTGCACAAATTATATCACAAAAGATGGTCATTAACCAGTTGGTAAAGATAACAGTTTGAATACCAAACTTCTGCTCGTTACAGCAGAGTTTATCTGAAAAAACATGTACAGTAAGCTTTTCATAAGACCTTTTTTTAAATTCCATTCTTAAACTCCTCTTAGCCCTGTAGATTTTCTCTAGTAAATTTTTGTTAGAGATTAGTTTTGGCAGAGTTATGTGTTTGGACTGTACTTAGTATAATAGAATCCTACTCTTAATGTCTTTTGTAATGCAGTGTAGATGCAATGCAAACAGTTAATATATTTTGGTAATAGTAATAGCATTTCTGTTAACATGTTGAGTGATGGCTGATTGCAGATATCTCATGATGACAGGTGAACTTCGATCATTTTGGTGGAATAGCTGCATTGTTTACCAGAGATGTGAAGATCGTGAATCGGCCTGAATCAGCTAGGTGGCATTTAAAATTGCAAGGCTTACAGCTGCTTACTGATGCAGGTTTAAACAAGTATTTTTGTGTGGCATAAGCTTGTTCTGTCTTTTATACAGACTCATTTTGAAATGCAGGTTCCTGAACCTTAGCATTAGGGTGATGATTTTCGTAATTTTTTAAGATGGTTCATCATCTCACTATGGGATTTTTGGAAGTAGATAGTGAGTGAATGTTAGAAGGAAGTCTACCCTTTTGATTTTTGAACACAGCAAGAGATTTTTATCATCTTTTCATACATAATTCTGAAGATATATATCTGATGGCATAATTATAGAGGCTCTTGCTGCCCCTATGCCTACATGTCTGTTTAGACGCATACTCTAGCTATGCATTTATACACTGTATATAAAAGTCACTGGGGCTTTTGTGTGTCTGTGAAGATGAAAATCTTAGGTTCTATAGAAATATCAATATGGAAAGACCACCAACACAATGAATGCAGTAGACAGCTCTTGAGTAGCAAATATTTGCTGACCACATTGCAGATAATTTCTTAAAATCTGATTTAATTATCTATATACTGTGTAATTATGTACCCCCCAAATATAAATTAAGTCTAGAGTTCAATTTCTGTTAAAAAAGCTAATGTAATAACCTACTAATTTAAAAGGTTTATACCTTAGAAACAAGCAAACAAAAGAGTAAAAGTGAATATCAAGCAGGTTCATGTGTGTGCTTTAATGAAAGCAGGAAGAAACATAGTTTTGAATTAACAAATTGATTGAAATATAAGCAGTACAGATGAAAATAGCTCTAACAATTTACAGGAGACTAGTTGAATTAATTTTAAAATCCATTTTTTTAAGAGAAATTGTAAATCAATACAGTCCTATACGTTGCCCCTGGGTATAAATTACACCTTCTGGAAACAATAATGCATATTTACTCTAAGAAAGAAGAGTCTGGCCTTAACAGTTAGTTAAAGAAAGGAGGTAGGTCAGTTTGAGTAGAGAAACCAATCTATCAATAAAATTATAATTAGCAGTTCTGAAGTGACCAAACAGAATTCTGCAACTTAGTGTTTGGAATATTTCATTTGGAAATATAAGCTGTGTCCATGTATAATTTTTTCTAGCAACTGACTTTGAAACAATGAGGCCAGTGGAGATTTAGAATTTTAAATTATTCTAATTCTTGACAGTGTAATACATTTGTTAATACACCAGCAATGTAAAATCACTTAGGAGATATATAACCTGCAAACAAAAATCTAGTGTAAATTCTTAACTTTTCTAGTTATTAATTGCTTTAAAAGTTCTTAGAAATACATGTGATAAAACCTGTCTTCACCAATTATTTAGGTAGACAATTTTAGAAACATTTTCAAAAGAACAGACATGTGTTAGATGTGTTATCAAATGCATCTAAGAGCTTTCATTAAAAATAACTAAAGCAAAAAAATGCTGAAAATTCAGGCGTTGGCAAAAAATCTCTTGACAGAAAAACAAAGGAGAAAAGTGATCACTAGCATAACTGTGCTTCTAGTAGTAGTGATTTAGCAATGTACATAGAAACGTGGAAAATCTAAAATTCAGCAGATGTTTGGTGTAGAAGCTCTTTTGCAGTCATAGCTCACACAAAAAAAGCACCCTGTGCACAAATGGTTTTGTTTGGGGTTTGTTTGTTTGTTTGTTTGTTTTCCAGGAGTTATAAATCTCAGAAGTGTGTTGAAAAATTAGCACAAAATTAGCACAAAAGAAAAACCCCTCTGTATAGGAGATGTAATGATGCAAGAACTCCTGTAGTATATTTCTGCTGAGAATGGAAATAATAACTGTCTTCTACAAGATCTGATCTGGTTAAGGTGTGCTGAGAATGTAATTGTGATATTGCTGAAAAAGCAGTTCCTGAATCAGAGCTGTCCAGAGAACAATTCGGTTTCACTGCAGTTTTCAAGGTTCTTGTTTCTGTTCTGTTTTGGAATGAAAACAAACCTTTCCAATATTTCCCTATTTAATACAAATTGAGTCTTTTTCATGTTGTGGGGGTTTGGTGGTTTGTTTTGTTTTGTATTGGTTTTGGTTTGGTTGTTTTTTTGTGGTTTGTTTTGTTTTGTTTGTTTTTTTTCCCATGCCAGCGGATCCCCCTATGTTGTCCTTCATTCTCTAAGCAGACTTGCAAAGCAGCACTGAAGCTTGGTCTCCTTTCTCTCCTTATATCCTAGGATACGGCTCTGGTCTCCACTTCTCCACAGTGTCCTTCTGCTTCTCTAAATCTCTGATTTCATTCTACATAGTTAAATCCTAATCACTCACACAGAAGGGCACCAATCTTGCCTTGGTAGTTTGTGATTGGCACTCATTGTTAACCCTTTAAGATGACCTGGGTCAGTCTGTGTAAGGGTGTGTCATCTACTGCTTAAAGCCAGGCCAAATGCCACTCTGTAATGTAATGCATATCAGTTTCTGAAACATATTGGGCTCTTCCTAGAATTTCACTTTTGCCAGGGTCTACTTTTGTTGAAAATATTATGACCCTTTCTATCATCAGAGTTATCTTATACTCTTCTTGTAGCAAAAGTAACTTTAAATATACAGTTTTAAGCAGCCTTCATAGAATGCTTATGAATTGGTTGAAGATAAAATATTTAGGCACTTCTTAAATTCCCTTGTATTTCTGTAACAAAGATAAAATAAGGTTTGAGGAATCAGAAGACAGAGAAATAAAGACACACAGAACAGAAATCTCTTGAGACAAACTTATGATCACAGCTTCTTTTACCACCTACCCTTTGGAAATTTCTTTCTATACAGTATTTCAATCAATTCAGTGTTAAAATACTAAAATTTAGACCTTTTAAATTACAGGGAAATTGGCTGCTATCATTTAATTTTTATGAAGTCTTTAATAAATCAACAAAATCCTAATTCTGTGGACATAAAGAGTAAAAGCAACTATGTATGGTGATAGGAAGAGAAATATTGATCAGCCTTTTACTACATAGTGTGATATTTTGTGTGTCAGATACTACTGGAACTCATCCTGAGTGATAGTTCCATTGCTGCTCTCAAGACAGCAATTAATTACAGCAGTCTGACAATGCTGAAACTAATGCACACAGTGTGCTTGACATTTAGGCAGAAATTCCAGCCCTATTCTAGGTACAAATATAATGAAGAACCCACTGTTGACCACAGAAGCCTATTTTCTAGATTATACGTGTACTATTGCAATAACACGGGAAGAAAACTAGGGTTGAATAGCTGCTTAAAGTGAAGGCTCTAGTATTATAGCAGTCAATAGTATCTTACTGGCTTATTTCTTTTTCCTTTGGCTGTGTAGTTCTCTCATATAAGGAAAAATCTAAAAAAGAAAAAAAAATTCAAAACGACTGGTTGCCTCTTTAAAAGAAATAAGGTCTTTACTGTGCCTTAACTGAGTCATTCATTATCACAGAAACAACTAGTTTTATTTTTCTTATCTTTGGTATAATCTTTATGGGTGTCATAGATAGTAAGTAAGAACATTATCAGAATGAAAAGAGTGTGAAACTGTTAAGAAGTATTTCAGAATAAGATCACATTACCTAATTTTATTGTTTAAATTGAGAGATAAATTCACTGTGTGCTGCACATGATTTAAAAAGTGCACATTTAATGATGGCTTCTTAGGTTCAGATCTACATAACTTTGAATGACTTCAAGGCAGATGTTCACTCAGTGACTTACATTGATTTCAAAAGGGGAAGTATTAATTCGAGTGAGAGCTGCTTTGTATTCAGCTGGTGTGTAATTAAGAATATCAATAAATGCATTATCTATGGAGAATCTGCCCTATATTCCAATTTACTTGTTTTAATATATAAATTTGTTTTACATGTATAATGTATATAAATCATGTATGTTCATACGGGTGTGCAAATTTATATGCATCTAAAATCTATAAAATCATAAATATGAAAACCAAGTATATTTAAATATGAAAACCAAGATTTAGGAGACTAAATTCAGCTTCCTTTTAAATTATAGTCTGTGCTTTCAAGATTAAAAACGACTCTGATATGGGGGATGTAAAGGAAAGGATGTAATATGTTATTTTTACATTGAAGTGAGCAAAGAGAGAGAATGTTTATATGAAGAACTTCTTTGTAAAACACATTCCTTGTCCTGTGTTATAGGGGTACTTCTGACATCCATCCTCTAGATCCGAGGTCTAGAAGAGTTTTATTGCATTGCAGTGGAGGCATAGAAAAATAGTGACAGCTATTTCATTTAATAAGTTTGAATAATGGGCACTAAATAAAAGGTTTTTACTCTCACTTGCATTGGCCAAATTAAAGCAGAGTAATTTATGCCTTGCTCTCTTGAGTTCTTTCTGCTGCACTCCATCCATCTCCAATCAGCCTTCACTCTTATGAAGAGTGTAATTTTATGTGGGAAAAATGGTACCTGCATCAGACTGATTGTATGTTCATCCTTGTTTAATTTTTTATTTCATATTTATGAGGGTGAAAAAAAAAAAAAAAAGTAGATATTTATTGTTTAACAGAAGTACATATTTTTCCCCTGAGAATTCAATATAATTCTGATTAACCCAATATCCCAAGGAACTTGACATTCTAAGGTTCTTGTGTGTTTGAAGATATGGAGGGTGGTGAATTGTTTAAAGGGAAAAAAAAGCTAGATCAAACAGTAACACATTAATCAGGATGGACACTTACAGAATGTGTTCCTGAGAGATACATTTGATTTTGCTGAAAGCGAGATCTTATTGTTTGCATCACTGTCATTACAGAGGGAATTCAACTAATTCTTCTAGAATGAAGCAGCGGTTTATAACATAAATATTAGTGAGGAATAGCATTAAGATACAATACTTCTTTAGGGCTTGCTTCAAAGAGATTAAATGAGAAAGATTTACATTACATACGCAGAGAGCAGGGATTTGAAACAATGCCATAAAGTTCAGTTTGTTGTTGGTTTGTTTTTTTTTAATATGTGATGAATAAGTGTGTCAATTAAATAGCGTAATTAAGAGGAAAATTATGCCAAATGTTTTCGATACCAACAGTGCAAAATGAGTAAGAGGAAATATAGTTTTGTGAAATACAAACTTGATTTGTATCTACTCCTAAAATATTAGGTAATTCTTTATAGGGACACTATATATTATTAGTTACAGTCAGACTATGGTTTATCAGATAGCCTGGGTAAAGAAGGCAACAAAGCTTATTCTGTTTGTAGACGAGTCCAGAAAAGACAATAAATTAATCTGTGTACCCAAAATTCCACTTTCTCCACTATGTCCTTTTTTTAGTGGCAAAGAAATATAGAACAGAGGAGTGTCACTCCCTCTTTAGATGTAAGGGTTTGGTGGTTAGTGAATATGTAGGAAGGCAAAAGGGAAAAATAAATTGTGCTGCTACCCAGTTCATTTTCTTATTTTTGTATTCCTCTTTTGTTTACTCAAGTTACTCAATAAATGTAAAATACTCCCCTGAACCAGGATTAAAGAGTGATAAAAAATAATTTAAAAGGGATTGGGGGTGGGGGGTGGGGGGTGTGTGTCACAATTTTTTGTGTGTTATCATGTTTGGATTTTTTTATTTTTTAAACAAACTATTATTTTCCCTTGTTTTTTTTAAGTTAAGAAACCGTCTTTTTCTAAGGCTCAAACTTTTTGTTTCATTTTTGGAATAGTTTATTGTAATTGGTTTGCCCTTCCTATGTGGGACCCTCTTGCTGTTATGCACTACTTCATGAAAGGATGAAAGTAATCCAGAAATGGATAAGAAAAATAATCATTTACTAATAACTGATATGAAATAACAGTGAATTGAGGAAAAGAAAATGAAAGAATTATTTTCCTTAATTTTTAATTATTCCAAGAGTTTGAAACTGAGAAATTTTTTTTCTTTAATTCTTTATTTTTCTAAACATTACAGTACCTCCTTATTAAAAACAAGGGTCCATTTAACTGCTATGAAATAGTCTTTCAAGTATATACCGTCCTATAAGATACAAAGATAACTTTAAGGAAGCAGACCTGGTCTCTAAACCAAACATAGAAAAAATTTCTTGTAGTCTTGTGGTGTTTGCAAGTCTCCTTCTATGGCAGCCAGTCTGCTCTGAAACTCATTGGAAAAGCAAAGTGTATGGAGAAGGATGGTGAATTACCCAGAACAGCTGTCAAAAGAGAAGTCTAGCAGTATGTATGAAGCAGGTTATATTCTAGAGATACTCTTTTTTACTACTGGGAAAACAATGACAAAGCCAGGTTGTACATCTGCATATCCCTTTTCTTTTTTTTTTTTTTTTTACTCTTCAAAACATGATACATGTATGTGAGAACTTGCCTGCTTTTTCTTATTCCCTATTTTCTTACATACAGGTATTATGAAAAGGCTTGAACTTTACGTATACTATAATTTTTAGGCAAATATATTTTTTTAGATACCTGTATGTCTTGCCTAAGGAAAGATTTTGGAAGCTTGTCTAGCAAGTAAAACTATTGAGTCATGTTTGAAGGTCAGCTTCGAATTTATCGTGCACTTTCACAATTTCTTGCTGTAGTTACAGTTGCGTAAACAGGCTAATATGTAATGGAATTCACCCTTATAGGAAGGGAGGCTGTTACCTTGCATACTGATTTGGAAAATGTCTTAGATGTCCTGGTCATAGATATTGCTGTTGAAATACTGTTTTGACAAGACAAAAGTCAACCTGATACTGTAGAGAAGGAAACATGAAGTCAGATTAGGTAGACAGTATGTTCTGCTGAGGTGGATAAACAAGTCCATAAGACATTTGCTGGAGTACAGTGGCTACAATACAGAAAGTTCATAAATTAGTAATTATTTGGAAGGGAAAAAAAAGCCATCAGAATGACAGAAGAAACAGAAATTGTGATGTACAGATTGAAAAGTTTAATTCTTTTACTCTACTTCATCTGCCCAAGGTTAGTTTGGGAAGTAATTGTAATTATGGTATATTAACACAAGTACGAGGAAAAAAGACTTTTGATAACAGATAGCTCTTTGGTCTAAAGAAAAAGTCACAGCAAGTGACTGACAATCAACGGTTCTCTGGTTAAACTAGAAATATTATTAAAGGGTTTCTCCAGAGACAGTAATAAGTCACAAAGCAGATCCCCCACTCAGCAGAATTTTAAATCTAGGAAGTATATCTTTCTAGAGGTTGTATTCTAAGTTCAATCAAAAATTTGATGCGGTTTTTACCTGACATGCACTATGCATAAGCTCAACATTTATTTTAATAATCCCTACCAACTAGGCTTAAATCATACAAATCTTTACATGAAATATAATACTGTGGTTCTATGCCAGTCTACAATTCATTCAATGTTATGGAGATAATGAAGATCAGTTATGATCAGATTAAGAACAATTACAACAACTTACAAGTACAGTGTATCAGCCAAAAGGTTGGCAGTATCTGAAATCATCCATGTAGGATGCTACAAACATAAGCTGAAAAACTTTTTTATCACTCCAAGAACTTATTAGAGCCGGTTAACATTTACAGTACTCTGAGAAAACAGATTTATGTGGGATGTTTGAACTAATGCTGAACCATGGAACTTGGGAGCATGAACAAACAGTGAAAGCAGGCAGAATAGAGACCTTGGGAAAAAAAAAAAAGAAAAATTAACAAAAGATGATCAACTTCTAGAAGGCTGTCCAGCCTTTAGAATACAAGGCAGGAGTAGGAGATATTAGAATATTATTTGCTTGCTTTCCAAATAGAAAGGAAGCTGATACTGGATGTATTACCCACTAATTAATTTTATGTTTTCTCACCTTCTTCCTTCTCTTTCCAGCACTTCAACATAAATACTAAGTCTATGAAAACCAAAAATGTGTTTCTCAGGAGTCAGTGTTGGAATCAGTACTGTTTAAGATCTTTGTTGGTGACATAGGCAGTGGGATTGAGTGCACCCTCAGCAAGTTTGATGATGACACCAAGCTGTGTGGTGTGGTCAACACACTGGAGGGAAGGGATGTGCCATCCAGAGGGAGCTGGACAGGCTGGAGAGGTGGGCCCGTGTGAACCTCATGAATTCAACAAGGCCAAATGCAAGGTCCTGCACACGGGTCAAACCAATCCCATGCACAAATACAGGCTGGGCCATGAGTGGGTAGAAAGCAGCCCTGGGGAGAAGGACGCTCAAGGTCTGTACATGCATCAACTTTAAAGGGAGCATAGAGAACAAATATTCTGTAATTGCTGGCACTCTCACAATTATATCTACCTAACATATGCAGCTTTATGGGAAAACACTTTAAAACTTTAAAAACTTTAAGAGAAAAGAGAAAGAGATTGAGAGGAAGAAAAGAGAGAGAGATATCTCCAGTCCTGGATCCAGTGTTGGACCTGCCAATGGGGTGTTCGGTGTAGAGAGTACCCCATGACTCATTCGTGCCCCTATTTATTGGCTCCAGTTCCTAGACTTCTGGAACCTTCTCTCGCCCCAGTTCCAGGAGTGGTTGGGACACCAGTCAAATCAAGAGAAGTGACACCAGGCCATTCCCCATGATTTACTTCTGATCCCTCCTCTCGGAGTATTGCCCGGGCTCACAGTACAGTCACTCCAGGGTTGTCCCTTACAACTTGGGGATATTAGTGGATGGAAAACTGAATAATTTAATAGAATTGAATTAATACAATTTTATTTCATTAAATATAAACGAATGTTAAGAATAGTCTAAATCATTAGAAATGTAATTTTTTTAACTTCTAAGTAATCTCTGATATTACAAAAGTCAGTGCACATGGAAGATACGACACACTGTTTCTGTGGTAAACCAAGATCTCACCAGGTAGAAGTCAAACAGAATATTTCTGTTCTGTAACATTTCTACTGCTTTTGCTATTTCTTTCTTGATTCAGATGTATTGTGATGACATCAATAATTTTTATTGTGTTCCCCACATAGAAGAATAAAAATGTGTCAGTCTTGTAGGAGACAGTGTTCTTTTTCAGCCTCTTGTCCCAGATCAGTGTTAAGATATATAGTAATATTCTTAAAGAAAGACATATCTCTGCAGTTGACCCAATATTTTTCAGCTTCCATAGATGATTATTATTATTAATGCATAAATAAACTTGGAAATCAATAGATCAAACATATACATGCCACTCTGGTCCATACTCTTGAAAAGTGAATTACATTAAATATTTTTATGTATCTTTTTGAAAACAGTCTTCTATTCATTTATGAACACTGAGAAATATTGATATATGAAACTTATTTTATAAACAATGACATCACATAATGACTGTGCCACAACACTCTGATAGCAATATTTTCTAGCTGAAGAGGGGTGTTTCTTTACATTTTGAATAATACATTAAGTCAACCTTTTACAATCAAAGGATTTCATGGATCAAGTGTTGTTTAGAGAAGTAGAAAGCATAAAAATTCACTGTTTGTGGAAAGTGATGATCCTTAAAATAAGCTTACCTGCTTACCATGGAAAGCTCCTGCTATTTACTCAGAAGAAAATGCTGTTGTCCTCATATACTGAGTCGCTAGACCACATATTTCCAGACAGTCCAACATTTTAGCTTCTTTATCTTAGAGGTCAAGGAAGGAATTATGACCAGAATTTTTCTTCTTCCTGAACCTTTTCATCTTCCTTCTTAATTGTCACTGCCAACAGTTTCACACAAATTCATTTCTTGCATCTATAATCTGGAGATTATTTCTGACTTCTTTTTCTTCCTTGTCCAAAATACCAAGGGTATTTCTAATTATTACACACGATAAATATTTGTTGCTTGGCTTCTGTCTCTTACCATCGTTTAAGATGATGGATTCAACACACTGGATTCAGTTAAGCAGTTTGGTGCTATTTCTGAAAATACAAAACCAGTTAGTAACAATTTACACAAGCTCTCAGGGTGAAGGTGACATCAGTACTTTATACTTCAGATTTATGTAACATTTATCAGGTTGAAAGCATGGAATCTATTAACCTATTCAGGATGATGCAATGAGAGCTCTCAAGTAACAGATTATGGGTGAGTTCTGCTCAGTGTGATGAAAGCCTCTGTAACGTGATGCACTTCATATTAACTTTGTAAATCTTGAAATAAGACATTCCAGACTGCTGCTCTTGGACTCATTCCTGTATGCACCTCCTTCCTTAGGAGTGTGAGAAAATTTGGAAGGAAGTGAAGGACATCTGTTCAGGAGATGATAGTGAATTTCAGACAGGGAAGGGACAGGCCAAGCAGTGAGAATGAATTATTATGATGTACATTCTTCTTAGCTACCAGGTTTATTCTTTCTTTAGAGAAACCATATACCCTACTTGTAAAAAAAAAAAAAATAGATTAAGTCACTCACTGCAACTTTTTTTTTTTTTTTTCCCCCACTGGAAAAAACTCTAGAGTCATGGTTCAACATTTAGCGTTTCAAAATATTTTACAAAATAAGTACCATCCAATCCATTCAACAGATGGAAAGATTGTGGTAATCAGCTGAAACACAAGGAAGAGAAGGAAATTACTGGGAAAATTAAATGTACTAATCTCTAACCCTGATAATCCCTCCAGAGAAGACCAATTCTTACTACTGGACAGATAGTATCATCCCACTGCATATCATCAGCAATCTTACCTTTGGTAAGGTTAGCTGCTCCTAACCTTGTTTGCACAGTTTGTAATATGATGCAATTTATGGTTTAATATTGGAAGAACTGAACATTTTGCCACATCCAGGAAACTGCTCATCATTTTTATCACATCTGAGTAACTAAGCAGATTTTCATTCTGAAGTCTCATATTTCCTTTAAAAAAAATTACCTTGGAAGTATTAAATCATTGGAAATTGAATTCTCTCTTTATGCAGAGTTAATTTTTCATGCTAAAATTAATTTTTGTATTTGTAAAAATAAATAAATTCTGTCAAGATAATTATACTCTAAAAATTAAGAAGGATCTAATAAAGAAAACTACTTGAGATTGGAATTTAGAATAAGGAAATAAGGCAATTCAATTTCTTTCCACTCACAAGTGAAATCTTTCCATATAGTAAGGAAATTACACATCTTTGAAAGAATTGATTGAATGCTATGTCACTTTCCTAACTTCGAACAGAGTTTTTGTAAAATCCTAGAGGTCTGGAGGGAAATACTTCCATACTCTTTATGTGCATATTCTGATGAAAGCAAGAAGAAAAGAAATGACAAGAGGCTGAGATCAGTTGTAACAAAGCTATATCAGAAAAGTCTGGTGAGAAGTGGAGTTAGCCATTTTACTCTTAGAGTTTTTGCTACCGATTGTGTAATGGAAGAGTATTGTTATGTTTCTGCTTCATAGAACTGTAGAAAAATACTTCTGCTATTTCACAGCAGGACTATTGGATAGAACTAAATGACCACTGGAATTTTCAAGAAGCCCTAAGGATTGATTTATTCTCTCATTAAGCAAACCATGTTAAACCTTTCCTGAAACATTGTATTTAAAAAAAAAAAAAAAAAAAAAAAAAAAAAAAAGATAGCCAAATAAGGTTCAAGACATTATACAATAGGAAAAAATATATAAAAACATAAGATCAGAAACCTATCTCTGTTCGAGGATGATTGGAAGGGTAGGTATGTGTAAGTAGATAACACAAGGATTAAAAATGCTGTATTAATATTATGCATTGAAGTTTCTGAGTACAACAAGGTACCCCCAGTACATGCCAGCAAATAGATCGAAGTATTCAGTCCATTTCACCTTCTCACATTTGCTATTCACCCACCAAACCAGAAATAAAGTACATTGTACTTCAGGAAATAGTGTGGTACAGACCTGTGGTACAAATACTATAGTACAGATTCGTGCTGGTACAAACCCGCAGCAGAAACATAACATATCCAGAAAGATCCAGCACTAGTTTATCCTCTCAACAAAAGAAATTTTATTTTTATGTCAATGTGTTAATTCCTACAAAGGTAATCTTAGCGTAACTGAAAGGAGAGAGCAATGGGAGAATGACAACTCTTAGGAATAACCACTTCTTAATAACAATTTCTTTACAAAAATATATTAAGTAGAATATCAAGGTAATTATTTCTGATTGAACAGGAATTAATATCAGCTTTATTTCATCTCTCTGGTGGATAGCTTTTTAATGGAATGTTTTGAGAATGGGGACTCTGATTCCAGCCGAGGCTTAGTCGGCCATATTTTAACTGCAAGAAATTTTGGGAGATGTAGCCTTGAGAGAGATTATATTCTTATTTTTACAGTTGGTGAACAATGCTGATTCCCTAAAGACGAAAGAGGACTGTGAGGACACAGGGAGAAAAAAACTCACAAAGGCTTAGAAAAGAGTTTCTTTTTCTCTGGCAGACTCATAATTTAAACTTTAACACTGAGAGAAGAGAGACATCAGGCACACCAGTCAAATATATAGTTGGACAGGTGTCAGTTTGGTTTTCTTTTTGTTTAAGTCATTTTTTCTATCACTGCTTCTACATCCATGGACTCTCAGCTGTGCCAAAAAAGAAAGAAAGAAAGAAAAAAAACCCCACAAAAATAAACAAAACACAAAAGCAACTCAGTCCTTTCTGACAAAACCAGGTGACAAAAAAAAAAAAAAAAAAAAATCACTACAAAAAAAGGGATTAAAAAAACTAAGAGAGACAAATAAGAAGTTTTCAGGGAAAAAGGGAAAAGTTAACATGGATATTGCACAGGTGGTGGTCACACTTGAGCTCAGCCTGGTGGTGGTAGATACCAGACCAAAAATAATAGGAACAAATCCCTTGTTTTTTAAACTTCCCACTGATTGGGAGTATCAATACACTTTGGCTCTATTAATAAACAATAAAGACAATGTTATATATTTTGGGTTTAACTGATCAATATACTTTCAGAATTGTCAGAACAGATTCACATTCTTTCCCTTCTCACTACATTCTTTGATTTGGTTTTGCATATATTTTATGAAAGGGATTCAGGTGCAAATCTAGAACAGTATCTAGAGTTATGCCATATAGTAACTCTTCATTACTCTTCTGTACTCATTGTCACAGATGCTCTGAACAGCCAAGAAATGATTGACTTGTCAGAACTTGTTTGAGAAACTGGGTGATGACAGCACTGAGGAAGCCATGGTGATTACAGAAGAGCTCTTGCAGATACAACTGGAAGATAATAGATGCTGGAGGACTGGGTGCCCTAACCACAGTATCACTGGGCACTTTGCAGGACTACTGGTGGCATGGGTACAGGTGTCTGCTGTTGTCAAGGCAAGAAGATATTTTCACTGTAGGGCGAGTACCATAATGTTGAGTTGGCTATTCTGCAAATTGTTTTGTTCACTCGAGGAATTTAACAGGGAATTTAACTAAGTTAGAGGGAAAGCTTTTTTTTTGGAATTCAACTTCTCCCAAAGAACTACTTCAGAAATGCTTGGCATTTTCTGAATCAAAACTATTTTACTGCAAAATTCTTAACAAGTTTTAGTTTCCACTGTTCATCTCTGACACAGTAAATCAGAACAGAGTAGTACTAGAAAGAATTTAATCACAAAAACTATCCTCAGTGAAAAGCTAATGTAAATGATCACAGGCAGCTTGGTGTTCTTTTTAATAATCATGTGTAACAAGCAACTTCCATTTTGTGACTGGAGATGACTGTTCTGATTTTTATTTAAATATTTAAAAAAATATATCTATTTGCTTTTCAATGAAGACGAAAGTGTGATGAGGATGTCTTTCTTATTGAAAATTGAAATATATTTGTGGTTTATTCTTTAGCACTCAAACTCAAGACTTCTTTGTTTCTAATATTTGTATCCATATAAGAAGAGCAGATTCTTTTGTATATTTTACTGCTAAGCTAGTGAAGAACTAGCTGCCTGAAAACAAATGCTGATTACATGTGCGTGTGAATTTAGAATCACTGTTACTTGTATTATACTGATAAGGTCTTTATGCTAAGATTTTAGAGAACTTTCAAGTTCACGGAAAGTTTTGTAAAAAAGAAAGTCTATTCTGTTTAAAACAAGTTTGTTTCTCATATGGATTTGATAGTTTAAATATCAGAAACATTTAACTGCATTTTGGGGGCTACGCTAGCTTTCTTTAAAGAAATACAAAGCAACTAATCACTAGAACAGAGTTTTACTTGGCAAAATGCCAACTCATGTCAGCAGTATAAAATGAAGTTCTTAAAACATTTAAAACACTGTTCACTTAACTTTGAAGGTCTATATAAAGGCCATTAACACTCAAGAAGGAAAGATAAGCAGATTCATATCTGTTTTCTTCTCAGAAATGTATATCAGCTTTGAAATTCTCGTTGTCTACTTGTGAATTTAGAAACCATAAAATTAAAGTCAAGCATTAAACTTTTATGAAGAGAACAAATTAGAAATCCCCTACGAATAACTGAGATATCACTACTGTTCTCAGACATTTTTGGCTGTCACATAGACATCTTTCTTTGTCTGCCAGGGAACACATTTAAAATTCAGAACATCAAACTTCTTTTTTTTTCCCTTTATCTGTTGATATAAAGTGTGTATCAACTTATGTTCAACATCCGTAATATCTGTACAGTTGGCTAAAAGAAAGTATTTAGATCGGAGTTATAGACCAGAAACTGTTCTTTAATTTGCTCTGATTTGTGGTATTCTCATAAACATATATTTTTTAAGTACTTGTATTAGCTAATCTGATGTGTTTTGACACTGCTTGATCACAAGAGTAAGGGGAAGACAAAATGCAGAAGTCTTTCTGTACTTGATAATATTTCCTACTTTTTTTGATATGTTTTGCTTCTTGACTAAGTGATTCCATTAAATCTGGCACTCAGACTGTATAGATCAGAGGTACTTCTCCATGCCAGTCATTGGCATGTTCTGGAAAACTAAGACTGCAGGAGCAAAGAAAAAACACAAGGACTTGTGGTGTATGGTTGACAGTGTTTTCTATTCAAGGCCATGTCTGAGTGACACTTCATAGCATGTGAAAGTTTGGGTGCTTTTTAATTTAATGAACAATTCAAAAGTTTATATATATGGTAATTTTTTTTTTCTTCTTAAAAAAAAAAAAAAAAAAAGATAGTGCAGCCCAAATTTTATTAATATGAGTGTATTCCAGTAATAAATTGGGTGGCCATAAAGAACTGGATTTTATAGATGGATCTCTACTTTGTGTATCAATATCATCTGCTGACCACAATTTTAGATAAATAACTTTGATGTTTAATTAGCATTGGTGTGCATTCCTAAGAGGAACTGGTGATACTTTGGAGTGCTTTTAAACCATTCAATATCACCACTTTAACAAGGTCTCTGTCCACGGATGGTTAAAAATGAGATGAAATTGCAACTAGTTGTCAAAGTAGTTGGAGGCATGAAGTGGCTAGTTACATAAACCACTGCTATCTTTGCAGCTTTCAGAGCTTGCTGAAATGAATATAACATAACCGTTATAGTGGAAATCACACAGGAATGCTAAATTTTATTGCCCAATTAGTCACCCTTTTATCATTCTTTGCCTTAAGTTACTTCGATCTGATAGGATCTACATCAACATAATTTGCTGGAAACTTGAATATTTCCAAGAAGTTTCTCTTAGGACCCTTCTAAAGCTAATTCTTTTATCAATTATTCCTGACTTTTAAGTAACATATTTTTTAATATCAGTTGTAGGGACCATGTAACATGAAAGTTCATTCTTTCTTCTCAGTATAAACAAAGCATCCTAATATCCAGAAATACTGTATAACAATAACAAAACAAAACAAACTTATTAACTAACTAATTAACAGAGAAGGAAGAAAGAAAAAAAGCATAAACCCCCATGTATCCCTCAGTTTCAAAATGTCTTCCATGATCTGAAAATTGTTCAGTTTCCACTGGGGAGGTGACTTTAAAGCCTGTTGAAGTCTCTAGCTCTCTAATTAGTACTTTAATATCTCATATTAGGAAATTTACTACTTGTTGCTAAGATTTCCCGCTAAAATGATCCACCATGTTTGCAATTTATGTTGAGCCCTTTACTAAAGTTTCAGTTTTGTTCTTTGAAGGTTTTTTTGTTTAAGAAGCTAGAATAAAGATTGCTCATGTTCTGATAAAAATACAGGAGGAACTTGATGGTACTATTCCATTGTTTTTCATTGGAGTCAGCCCCATTTCTCTTTGTAGATTTTTATCACTGAAATTTCAATAGTCAAATGATATGTTGGAAACCCAAAAAGAATCAAAAGGCTATGAAGTGTTTCTCTATCTGAAGGTCAGAGTATTTTATTTTATTTTATTTTATTTTATTTTATTTTATTTTATTTTATTTTATTTTATTTTATTTTATTTGTTTTCTAGCTCAACACAAACTACTTTCCAAAATTCAAAAATCAAAATGCAAATTCATCTCTTGGTAATGAAGGATGAACAAATAAGTCCTTAATTTTTTAATCATCCATATTAATAGTATTCATTTGACATGCACATAATGGCATTTATCAAAGCATGTGAAAATACTTGACAGACCCTTTATTGAGCCTTTTAACACTTTGTAGGATTAAATCTGTCTTCCAGATAAATGTACTACTTCTAATAATAATGTGAGAAATTCTTTTTACTTCTTTCTAAGCTATAATCAAGATTCTGAACTCAGTCTGAAAAAAATAAAATGCTTCTGGTGATCCCTGTTTAAAGTCATCTGAAGTGAAATGTGGTGATACAGTTAGCAGATAAGATCTGAATAGATTACACTTTTTGTACAACAAATGAAAATTAATTCACTGCGTGACCTATTTAGAGAGCTCGCTGTGTGGAAGGATCGAAGGGTAGGGAGAGGGCTTTGTAAGCAGTAGGGGAGGGAATGGCAGTGAATCAGATTGTCAGCTCATACAGAGAAAAATTCTTTTGTATTGAAAAATGGAATATTCCAACTGAACAGCTAAATATTCTAGGAAATAACTAAACTAAGGGGAAAGCTGAGCTCTTTAGTTGCTGAAAAATGGATCATGTTGGTGAAATTTTGAGAAATTTGTTTGCAACCTTTTGGTTCACTGTTCCTTGGCATCTGGCCTTACCCCTATCTAGGTCTTATATTCTACTTGGTGTTTTACTCCTGTTTAATGTGAGCATAACAATAAGCTTCTCTGAGGCTAGAACAGTTTAATCCTTTTTCAGCAGGTCACTGAGCAGGGGTGACTGGGGAATGGGTTTGAAACACTCTTCTGAGTTATAATCTCTATGTATATACTGTGTAACAGTCTGTAAATCCATTGTTTAACACTGCCCAGAAAACTAAAATTCTCAGAGAGGTGAGGCGGTTTGCTTACCTAAACTTGAGGAGGAACAGAGAGTCAGGGTTAAGACAACAGAAGGAAAAGACGAGGGATCCTGCGCTGACTACAGTATTAATTAAATATAATTTAATCCTGCACTGAATTAAAGTGGTGAATGAGGTTTTGGGGAAGCTATGGTGAGCACTCAAAGACCGTGTCCTGTTCTAATGAAGGAGGCACTTTAATTGCTTGGCTATGCACTGGTAACACATTAGACATGAAGAAGTTCTTGCAGTCGTGGAGGCCAGTTTCTTATCTCGGAGGAGACAACTTAGATGTAACATCCACTGCAAAGGTAAGGGAGAGCAGATTGAACATGTGAAGGCTGAAAGGCAATTGAAGAGGAATAATTGTCACATAACGTAGTCTGCAGTTCTAAGAAGTGGAAAAGAAGAAAGAACAGCAGGATGATGGAAATTCACATAAAGATTGTTCAATACTGTCTTGAAAATTTAAACTGGGATAGCACCCTTTCACTTACAACTACTGCACAGGTGTTCTCTTCTGAGTACCCATTAGTACAATAGTCACTTGTTAAAACTGTGGTTTCTGAGAGCACTTGGCATGGAAAGTGCAGAAGATAATGAGGAAGAAACAACAAAGAAAAACTTGCAAAAGACATTAAAGCAACGAGGAGAATTCACGTAGATGCGTGAGAAATAAGAGAAAGGCAAAAGAAAATACACTTCTACCACTTATTAACAATCAGTGTAGTTAACAAGAAAAATGGAAGACAAACTGGAAGACGGGTGAGGGAACGATTATGTGAGTTGGATGAATTAAAGTAGTAAAGTAAGGTCAGTTCCTTACTTCGTCACAGAGAGTTTAAGGAAGCAGCCCAAGAAGTCTCTGAACATTAGTAGTATATCCCCTTGAACTAAGGGAGGGTGGGAGAAGTCCCAGGGGAGTGGCAAAAGGCAAACACAGGGACTTTAAAGAAGAAAATTATGTTTCTTGGGAAATAAAGACCAAGCAGCCTAGCTGCGATACACAGAAACCTAGAGAAATTATGAATAAATTTATAAGCATCTAGGGGATAAAAAGGTGGTAAGGACAGACAGCATGGATTTGTCAAGAACAAATCTTATTGAGCCAATCTAATTTTCTTCAACCAGAAACAGGCAGAGTGGGTAAGGTAGAAATAGTAGATATATTCTGACTTTAGTAGGATTTTCTGCATAGTTTCTTATCACATTTTGGTAGCCAACTAAGTGTGGCATAACTAGCTGATTTCAATTTAAGATGAAAGTGCAGATTTGGAAAAAAATACCTCCAGAGCTGGTTATTAGTTGCAGGCAGTAAAAGTGGAAAAGGTTTTCAGGTGATTTATTATTAATATCTTTTCTGAACATGATTCTGTTCAGGGTTTTTGTCCGTTTCTTGTATGTTAGCCTACCTTCAATTACAAATTTTTAAACATGTATGAGAAGATGCAGATAAAAGTGCAAGCACTTGAGAGTGCCAATTTCAAATTGATGATTATTTTTGTATATCAGAGTAGTATTTTAAAGGGCTAGACAAAGTTCTGTATTTAAGAAAGAAAAGTCAAATATGTGCACAAAATGTGAAACACCTGGACTAACCTAAGAAAGGTACTCAAAAATATGGTTCTAGTGCATCAAAAAGTTAATTTTAATTTATTATTAGATACATATCTCTTAGTTATATTTAACAGGGGTGTTAGATTAATATACTGGCAGTATTACTGCAGTCTTTTTCATACTTATAATGATCTGGAAGAAATATTGTTTGTATTTTGGGCACTCTGAATTTAAGGAAGAGATGGATGCAAAAGATGAACATACTACCAATATTTAGGTGTTCCTACTTTTCTTCTGGAAATCTTCCACTCTCTCTCCACATTAGATTGTATCTGGGCATTGGTGAGACTTGTTACTGGGACAAATATTTTCCTTCAATACCTCAAGTGGACACATTACCGGTGTTGCAGGCAGCTGTGTGACACACATTAAAACTGACTGAAGATTCAGAAAACCTGAGCTGTTCGGGGAATTTAGAATACTTTAAAAGAGAAAGAAGGGGCAGACAAGTCTTCTTGTATGCAAATATTTACTTGTGGCTCCTCAAGGCTTAGGATCAGACAAAATATGTTTGATTTGTAGGGAAGATGAATTACTTTACATGCTAGGGAAAACTTTTTTGAAAAAAAAAGGATAATTAGGAAGGCAGAAATAACTTCACTGGGGAAAGGAGAAAATCTGTCCTTTAATAGAAACTTTTAAAAACAAACATCCATCAGAGGCAGTCTGAGTCTAACTGTACTTCAGTGCAGGAAGGTGGACTGTATCAGTCTCCGGATCAGTTCCAGCCTTACTGATGAAATTCTGTGACATCATGGAGGATTTTTTCTCCCTGACTGCACAAAAACATCTGCGTGCCCCAAGCTTGTAATTAAAACATCTGCTGAACAAAATAGGGCTGTAAATTTCAACTCATATGAGACGCACAGTTAACACAATTGATGTGCCAATCGCCTTCTACTTCAGAGTTTTCCTGAGAAGAGTTCTTTTTACAACACTTTATCAATCACTAGTTTCTAATAATACATTAATTGGTTTAATATTTGCCTGCTAATTTAATAATCATGTCTTGCCCTTTCGCAAATATTTCATATGAAAACCAGTTATCCTCAAATAGTTCTTCTGCCATTTCGACCCAGTTATTTTGATTCCTAGCTGTCTTTACTTAGTAGTATTACAATAAAGATTTTCATACTAATATGATCCGTTTTACTGTAATGCAAAAAAAAAAAAAAATTGTTTGACATCCAGTGCCAGTTGCCTGGCTTAGTGTCTAATAGTTATATGCCCACCATCCTCTGAATTTGTTGTTATTTGATTGCTGTTAGTTTTCATTCCGGTCTGTCTACAAATGTAGACTGATGCCTCCTGAATTAGGCACTGCGGGATTCATTTCTTGTTGCCTCACGGACTGCTCGTGTTCTGTTTGATCAGAAGAACAATGGAATAGTTTAGACTTTTATAAAACATACAAAAGTAACATTTTTAAATGATACATACTCAGTCCTGCAATTTACATGAGTTATTTTCCATAAAACTTTATTACAAAAGTAATGAAGTGATCATATGCCATTAATACTTGCTGTAGAGAATGATCTTTCTGTGAAAACATGATCTTAGAAAATGGGTTTCACCATTTGCATGTCTCAGGAAGTTATTAATTCCTAAGAGAAAAACTGTGAATTTCAGTATGTTTGATCATTCAGATCATTCAGTTGGTGAATATTCTGCCTTGACAGTGGAATAGTTAAGCATGCTGTAAAAAAGAAAGAGAAGGAAAAAAAGAAGGAAAAGGAAAAGGTGAGAAGGAAAGGGGGGAAATGAGAAAAAGAAAAGAAAGAAAAAAGAAAAGAATAGAAGCTTCTTCCTAATCCCAGAAAAGTACTGGATGATTATAAAGAATATTCTTATCTCATGAGAGTCAATTTTCAGGTCTTCAGTCTTGCTATGTAATAATAATAATAATAATATATAAATTACGGGTGGGCTTTCAAACTATTTCTCTTGGTTTAACAATGGTCAGATTTATACTGACTTCCAAGGGATCAAAACCAAGGCAACAATGCTCTCCTGTGTGAATATATTTCTAACAGGAAGATTGAGAGCTCATAATGCACTGTTAATGTATGGGTCTAATAAAATATTTGCATTTCTTCCAATACTGTATTTGATAATATTTGAAAAAAAAACCCACAACAATTAAAACAATTGAAATACATACTATTTCTCAAGTGTTAAATAAGTTCTATGGAAATACTCTGTTTTTCTATTAATAAGCTTAATAAATGTCTTACCTTAATATTTGCCCTTTCCCACCCTCATCAAATGCATTGCATATTATGGGGTTTTCTTCCCCACAAAGATTGCAGCTTTTAGAAACAAGTCACAGAAGACAGGTAGTACGGGAGAATTAATGATAATGAATATTGAATGTGGACTGTCAAAACTTACTGTTACTGCTGCTAGTTTATATTCTGCCAATATCTGACTCTAAAATGGAGAAAAAGTGTTGACAATCATACTGTCATCTTGTAGGCTTGTGGCAACCTAAAAGTTTACGGTCTGTAAGGACAAGCAAAGAAAATATTCTCATGGCTCTTATAATCTCTGATTGCTGTTCATAGTAGGACTGTGACTTCATGTGTTAGTGAAGTTGTTCTTCAAATCAACTGTGCCAGGTAACAGTCAGTTTGCGTTCTATTTCTCCAGAAGATAGCCCTTCTTTCCTGGTAGAATAAATGACATCAAGCGTTCTCCTTCAGCTGAATGCATTTATTATCTGTTCTGATCCCTGTGGAAGACAGTAAAGTATTCCAGAAAGTGTTCCTGCAGTCAAACATAGCTTTGTTTTCTAACCCCATTATCCTAATTCAGTGCTGTTGGTGATATCTTGAAACTACCTGTAAGTGAATGTTCACAGTCACCAAGTATGTGAAAATAGGAAATCACATTTTTCCAATGGCACCAGCGGCTTTCCAGTAAAAAAATGTTTATTGTTTTCCAATAAAAAAGTGTTTCTATCCTTTTGGCCAAATATATTTTGTGCATTATACTAGGGAATGCATTTTGCAGCATTTGATTCTCGAAAAATGTTTCATGAGATGCTAAAAGACTTTTCACTCCCTATCTCTTTTTTTTTTTTTTTGGAAGGGAAGAAAAGCCTCAGCATCCTACACTTAACCAAGTAGAGATGTGATGATCTGCCTAAGAAATATTTGTATTATTTCCCTGAATAGTCTTTATATCAAAGCATCTGGGAATGTATGCAGAATATACACCTTTGCATGGAAAAAAACTGCCCTGAAGTTTTTTCTCCTATTAGAATTATTTACCAAAATCCCTCTGTGTGTTTCATATAGCATAATAGACCACTCTTTGATGGAAAACAGAAATAGGAAACACAAAAACATAGGATAAGGCTGGGTTTTTTTTGTTTTTGGTTTTTTTTTTTTTTTTTTTTTTTTTTTTTTTTTTTTTTTTTTTTTAGTGTTTTGCTATGGTGATAAACACCTAACGTAGAGTTCACCAAGCATACAACATATTGACTATATGGAACAGTTGGAGAATGGCACAGGTATTTTTAAATGAAACTGCTTTTGCTGAGGTACCATTAAAGGTCAAATAAGCAGATCCAGATTACCCAAAGTATCTCGATGCTACAAACTGAACCTTCATTGACGGTCTCAACCTTTAGTAGAGATGCTCACTGCATTTGTCTAGAAGCTGATATATTCAGTGGTGAATAAAGTCTTAACTTCCACTTTTGGTAAAACAACTACAATTTATTCTTTCTTACATGGCTAAAAGTGAGACATCCAGCTAAACAAAATGATAAAGTACACCAAAGGCTTTAAAAAAGCATTTAAAAAAAAAATCCATTATCACTGTATATATTTAATAGCTTTTTTTCAGAAAGGAGTTATGGGGAGCAAATAACATCAATTTGTTGTGTAAATGTATCAGCACACGTTTATCATAATTATTTAATAAACTTTGTAACCTGCAAACAGAAAATGGTATCTTAAATTAGCATGCTGTATGTTTATCATAAGCAGCTGAGACAGTTAATTTTGTTTGCTTTAGTAAAGATCCCTGTATCAATTGTATGCGTCAAGGTATATAAATACAGAAATATTAGTTATATTTTAAATGTATATTCCGTTATATGTTTGCTCCAGGGAGAATAGACATCAGTGTTTGTTTAGAAACATAGAAGTTTAGCATCCATTGCACTTTGTTCTTTAAAAATGTCTTTGAATGTCACTTTCGGTTCAAAGAAAAGAATTTCTGAGCTTTTCCATCTGGAAAGAGCTTGCTTCATATGATCAAAAAGACATATTTATATACTTTGATTGAATGGTCCTTTCAAAATAGCAATGTGAGTGACCATTCAAGAACTGTAAGCAAGTTAAGTTTTGCATATGAAGATATTCTTCTATGGAAAAAATGAGAATTTAAAAAAAAAAAAAATCTTTAGAAGACATGGAAGTTTCTTATTGCACTTTTATTTACACTCTTGTTGCTAAATAAAAGCTGTTGATCTTTTGACCAAACTGATAAGAATATCAATTTAGAGGATCACAATAAACTATGAATGATTAGTGATAGAAAGAGTGATCAAAAATAAATGAAAAGTCTGTTTAAACAAAGTAAATATGAGTAGTCATACTAAGAATTTTTCAAAAGTAATACAGAACAAATTTTGCCCTTGGAAGCATAAGCATAACAGGAGGTGTCCTGTTGAGCTTAGTGATGCATGTGAGGGCATGTGAGAATTTGACTTAATGTGCCTGAAATGTGAAAAGGAAAGTTTAAGAAAAAAAGGGCATTAACTTTGCTAACCTACAAGGCTGTCACACTGCTCACCTTTTTTTTTACACATGATGAGCAAGCTCCCAGAACAAAAACCTTTCCTGCTCTGTCCTACTTATTTCAATGAGATTTTTCATCCTTATTTTGTTCAGGAATTAAGTTCTGAATGTTATACTAACGCTGTATATATTTGAGATTATTTAAATATTTGGAACTACCTCCTAAGGTAGCAGAAACTTGTTCAACATTTGTCCGAATACAAGCAGCTTATTATGAAAGATGTAGTAATTTCTCTGTTTGTTTAGATCTGATGAGTCTACAATAATTAGAGATCTAAAAACTGATGGAAAAGATGACTACCTGAATTCTAAATTTATAATCTTAAATATCATGTGGCATGGAAAAAAGAGGTATAGTTACTGGGAAGTGAGTAAATGTACAACAGATAAGACACCTAGCTCATCCTTTTTGTGTTGTTTTTTTTTTTTTCTTTCTGAAATGAGATCTGCTAAGAAAAAGGTCCAGTGATTTATGAAAAAGAAATCCTGAAAGTAGAAGAAAATGAATAAATACTTGATCTTTGCTGTACAGTAGCAGGCAGGATTTCTATGGGATGTGGGGTTTAATTCAATTTGAAACCTGGGGATTCAGTTTTTCCTGATTCTGAAGGCACCTATATTCACAGACACCTCAGCAATCTGGCTGCATAGCCTGTTCAAGCACAAGGCACACCCTTTTGTTCCTGTAAAGCGAGTTTCACTTTTGTAAGAGAAATTATATTACAACAATGCAACATTAAGTCGGAGATGTAGAACCAGTCAGATTAGAAACATCACAAATAAGAAACCATAGATACTAAGCTTGTCACTTTTTATGCAATGCTGTATGGTATGGAATTTAATTACCTGGCTCTTCTCATTATCTGAGTTACCTGAACATCACAGAAGAGTGGTGACACCTCAGAGAATCACAGAATTGTCAAGGTTGGAAAAGACCTTGAAGATCATCCAGTCCAACCATTAACCCAACACTGACAGTTCCCAACTACACCAGATCCCTCAGCACTGTCAACCTGCTCTTAAACCCCTCCAGGGATGGCGACTCCACCACCTCCCTGGGCAGCCCATTCCAACGACCAACAACCCCTTCTGGAAAGAAATGCTTCCTAATAGCCAGTCTAAAACTGCCCTGGTGCAACTTGAGGCCATTCCCTCTTGTCCTATCACTTACTACTTGGTTAAAGAGACTCATCTCCAGGTCTCTGCACCCTCCTCTCAGGGAGCTGTAGAGGGCGATGAGGTCTCCCCTCAGCCTCCTCTTCTCCAGACTAAACCCCCCCAGTTCCCTCAGCCGCTCCCCGTACGACCTGTGCTCCAGACCCTGCACCAGCTCCGTTGCCCTTCTCTGGACACGCTCGAGTCATTCAATGTCCTTTTTGGAGCGAGGGGCCCAAAACTGAACACAGGAATCGAGGGGCGGCCTCACCAGTGCCGAGTACAGGGGTGAGATCCCTTCCCTGTCCCTGCTGGCCACGCTATTGCTGACACAAGCCAGGATGCCATTGGCCTTCTTGGCCACCTGGGCACACTGCTGGCTCCTGTTCAGCCGGCTGTCAATCAATCCCCCAGGTCCCTCTCTGACTGGCAGCTCTCCAGCCACTCCTCCCCAAGCCTGTAGCGCTGCTGGGGGTTGTTGTGGCCCAAGGGCAGCCCCCGGCACTTGGCCTGATTGAAACTCCTCCAGTTGGGCTCAGCCCATGGCTCCAGCCTGTCCAGGTCTCTCTGCAGAGCCTCCCTGCCCTCGAGCAGATCAACACTCCCACCCAACTGGGTGTCATCTGCAAACTGACTGAGGGTGCACTCGATCCCCTCGTCTAGATCATCAATAAAGATGTTAAACAGGAGTGGCCCCAACACCCAGCCCTGGGGGACACCACTCGTGACCGGCCCCCAACTGGATTTAACTCCGTTCACCACAACTCTCTGGGCCCGGCCATCCAGACAGTTTTTTACCCAGCAAAGCGTGTGCCCATCCAAGCCATGAGCAGCCAGTTTCACCAGGAGAATGCTGTGGGAAACAGTGTCAAAGGCCTTACTGAAGTCAAGGTAAACAACATCCACAGCCTTTCCCCCATCCAATGAGCAGGTCGCCCTGTTGTAGAAGGAGATCAGGTTTGTCGATCAGGACCTGCCTTTCACAAACCCATGCTGACTGGGCCTGAGCATCTGGTTGTCCCACATGTGTTGTGTGATGGCACTCAGGATGAGCTGCTCCATCAGCTTCCCAGGCACTGAAGTCAAGCTGACAGGCCTGTAATTTCCCAGATCATCCTTCTGAACCTTCTTATATATGGGAACCACATTGGCCAATTTCCAATCAGTCAGGATCTCCCCGGTCAGCCAGGACTGCTGGTAAATGATGGGAAGCAGCTTGGCGAGCACCCCAGCCAGCTCCTCCAGCACCCTCGGGTGTATCCCATCTGATCCCATAGACTTGTGTGTGTGTGTGTGTGATGCAGCAGGTCACTGACTGTTTCCTGGATTGTGGGGGGTCGTTCTCCCAGTCTCTCTTCTGGTTGAGGAGGCTGGATTCCCTCAGTACAACTAGTCATGCTATTAAAGACTGAGGCAAAGAAGGCATTAAGCACCTCAGCCTTCTCCTCATCACTTGTTACCACGTTTCCTCCTGCATCTCGCCAGGGATGGAGGCTCTCTCTGGTCTTTCTTTTTGCTGCTCACATACTTATAGAAACATTTCTTGGTGTCCTTGATTACTGAAGCCAGATTAATTTCCAGCTGGGCTTTAGCCCTCCTGATTTCCACCCTGCATATCCTCACAGTCTTTTTGTAATCACTGTGTGTGGCTAACCCCTTCTTCCAAAGGTTGTAAACTTTCCTTTTCTCCCTGAGTTGCGGCCAAAGATTCCTGTTCAGCCAGGGTGGTCTTCTCTGTCACTGGCTTCTCTTACAGCCCCCAGGGACCTCATCAGACAAGAGCATCTCTGCACAGTTTGGAGATATCTCAGTCTGTTGAAATCAGGAAAACCTTTCACACAGCAGACACTTAAGACTGCTCGCCTCTATTCCCTTTCAGTAGCACAGTTAAATTCAAAAGCATTAGAAGGCAGGAAAAAAAAAAACAAATCAACTCTCTGAATCTGAATCAGCATTTCAAGATCTACAATGCCTATTATGTATGCATGTACAACAAAGGATGGGAACAGAAGTGAAGGAGAAGGAGGCTGAATACATTGGCGGTCTCATTTATAGTTTGTTTTTTGGTTGTTTGGGTTTTTTTTAGGAGGTTGGTAAAGAAAAGGAGAAGAAGCAGAAAAAAAAAATGAGGAAAAATAATACTTCGGATGTAAATTATTTATTAAATGACTCATAGATACTTTTAAGTAGAGTTGCTGGGAACCTGAATGGTTTTTTTACATTATTTTTCAAGCTTTGAGGTACACAAGTGATAGAGAACTTGTGTTCTAAAGAAGACCTAAGATGAGTGTTATGAAAAAGTACTCTAACCTGAGTCTGAAGCCAGTATTCTCACCACTAACACACTTTTTCTCCAAAGTTATTACTCTTGCTTGAAAATATTGTAAAATGCTATAGCATTAATTTAAAAACAAATCGGTGAAACAAAAAAGAAGAAATAAATCCACTTTTTCAAAATAAAAAAAAGAAAGGTAAGAACATGAGAAGAGAGGGAATTCTACCATGCATTTAACAAATTGCTACTTTGAAAAAATAGATTATTTACAAACAAAACTGTCATTACTAATCTTGTATCTCAGGTAGCAAATCTTACATTATTATTCTAGTAAGTACTGTCCCACTACAGCTGTCATTAAAGACATTTTGTAATAGTTATATCCTACATTAGTTGCTTTACTTAGTTGCTTTACTACTGTGGTAGTGTTGTATTATACCTTATCATTGTAGGATTTCATACTGAGGGTAGGAAAAGTTGAACAATGTTGAGTCAGCTATAGAGGTTACCTATGTAGTTTGAGTGTTATAGCTCATCAAGGATTTTTATAAAGTATTTTATGTTATGCTGCATGTTTAAAATGATTGTATGTGATTTCTCTGACATCTCACTCCCTCACCTCTAGCCTGGAACTTACCTATTTTTTGAAAAAGTAAATCATAACACTCATTTCCTTTCCCATTACAGTATACTGATATTTGCTTTTCTTAAAAGTACACCTTAAAAGTATTAGCTGTTTAAGTTAAGAGGGCTTCCACATAGTCCTTACATTTTTTCTCTCTCTTTGTTTAAATGCTGTATAAGTGACATGCAAGGAAATAAAGTTTTCAATTATATTAGCAGTATGGATGGTTGGTTGAGACTTAGTGAAGTCGAATTTCATTTTTAAACATCTGAAATATGCATGACCATTGCAGCAATTCAATAGAGCTTTAGATCATGGATGTAGATTTAATAAAGTAAAATGATAGCCATATATAAAGACATTCTATTTTATTGATGAAGCTGATGCAGTAGCTTGTGCTGTACTGCACAAATTATCATTTTTATTTCTATTGATTTCATCTCTCCCTATTAAAAATATCAAATGTATGTTATTTCTTTCTTCTACTTAAACCTGACAAACCTAAAGAAGGCTTTATTGAAGATAAAGTAAATGCAAACATTAAAAGTGACAAAGAAATGACAACATTTTGATTTTAAAGAAAAAATAATCATTTATGTTAAATTGCAGTTATAAAATAGTAACTTTGTTTCTCATTCTCCTTTAACATTTTCATAGTGTGTTACCTTCTTTATGTTATAACATGACTACTTTTAAATAATGACAGGTGCTTGTGCCATCAAAATACATATTATAAATCTGTGTTCTCAGGAAAAAATAATATGCTTCCAGGATGATCCACTCTAAACATCAAAGTGATGAAATGCAAGTTTCATAAAATATAATTAAAAGTGATTAAGCAAATCCAAAATAAAAATACTGGCACACTATAAAGGAAAGTTGTGTTTCATAATAAATTTATACCCTATATATGTAGCTGATAGTCTTACTGCTACAAAATATCTAGGTAACATTTTTTCCCCTATGAGTAGGGAAAATATCTTCCATCTTCTTATACGATGCTTCTTCAATATTGAGGCAGCAACAAAATCTTTTCCCAAAGGACAGTTTAAGTGAATGGTAATGGATTAAAAGACAATTACGTTCTTGGTTAAAGACCAATACAAATTGGCATGACTAAAACCTTCCACCACCTGTTCATTTTTCTTTATTAAACGATTTTAAGGGACTCAATCCAACTCCCAGAGGAATAGTGTCCGTATCAGATATATCAGCATAGGTGGCATTAATTGTATTTTTTTTTTTGGCAGTTCTGAGAAGTTAACTGGCATGAGGACTGAACTATCCCTCCATCCAGAGAAAAGTTACCTTAAAGATGGAGTTTAGCAATATTTGCAGAAAGTCTGGTGAACGCCTGTTGGTCCACTAACTCTACCTCTGTCAACAGAATGAAAACAACTGCCTTCTCTCTCTGGACATTTGAGTCTAAAAGCATTCAGTAGTAACTTTACTTGCACATGAAGGGAAATAAATCATTTGCAGTCTTTCAGTCTAAGCAGTAGCTGGAATCACCAGCCCAAAATTCTTTAGACTCTCCCAAGTGGTTCCATAAACCTCTGTGGTTTTGTGATTACAACTCGTGCTTTTCCAGGGACCTTGATTGGAGACTGAATGGATGAAATCAGGTGTTTGAACTACAGTATTTCACATAAGTATAGTATCTTAGATATAACCTATGTTGCCTTTGTTATGAAATATCTGAGTCAGTATGAACAGCAGAGCTATCTCTCCATAAAAATAGCAAACGGATGTTCATTTAAAATGACGTCTACAGAGAGTAAACCAAACCCATGAAAATAAACTGTAAAAATAAGATAGCTGGGCAGCCACCATTCTGACAGATAGATTAAAATAATGAAAAACGATAGGACCAACATCAAACATTTAGTAAACACATGAGAGAAGATACATCTAGTTCTAGAAAAAAATCATTCAGTAATAATAATTAAAAAAAAAAAAAAAAAAGACAAGCACTAGAGAAGACTCAGCATTGTTTTTCATAATGTTTTCACTACTTGAACAGCATAAGGACAATTTACCGTTTTCTCATGACAGTATATATTAATTCTGTTCAGAAGTAGAAGAGTCTGTTCAGATGTTGGAGATAATATGAAACTATTAGTTTTTATGGATTTTCTTGTTGAGTGGTAGTAGGCACTGTAATTAAATCACAATGTATAAATCAGAGAGTGATAAATTATGAAATTAGAGTAGTCACAATCATCAAATTAGAGCTTCTGAATATCATGGACCATAGTATTCCTCCTTATGTTTTATGGTTCAAGCAGATCTTTTAGAGGAAAAAGTCAATTTTGTATTATGAATTAAAAAAAAAAAAAAAAATTAAACCACAGCAACAGAAATTCTAACTCAGTCTTAGAGGAACAGTTTGAATGGGTGATTATTAGGGCTTTTATAATTAATTAAGTTTTGGATTGGTGATGAAAAATTTGATTCCAAACCAAAAATGTTCAGTTCAATCTTAGAACAAAACACATGTTCCTCTATCTATATTAAAGAAATGGAGTCTGAAAGCTGCCAAATACGTATAATCTTTATTTTGCTCCCTTGCTAAAGAATAACCCTGGTGGCTGATTTTAACCTTTTTATTACTGATCATCTCTCAGGTTGATCAGAGCAGCAAGTTGGAAAGGAAGATAAAGATTTTCTCTTGATCCTTTCTTGCCCTTTCATCTTTATTTTCTTTTCTTCCTTAGGCTTGTTTAAATTCTTTTTTTTTTGTTTCTACCAATTGTCTATTGTTGGTATTCTCTCTGTTGTGGTTTAACCTCAGCTGGCAACTAAGCACCACGCAGTTGCTTGTTCACTCCCCTCTAGGGGGATGAGGGAGAGAATCAAAAGAGTAAAACTGAGAAAACTCATGGTTGAGATAAAGCCAGTTTAACGGGCAAAGCAAAACCCACATGCACAAGCAAAACAAAATAGGAAATTTATTCACCACTTCCCATGGGCTGGCAGGTGCTCAGCCATCTTCAGGAAAGCAGAGCTTCATCACACATAATGCTGACTTGGGAAGACAAACGTCATCACTCCAAACATCCCCCCCTTCCTTCCTCTTCCCCCAGCTGCATATGCTGAGCATGAGCCATATGGTGTGGGATACCCCTGGGGTCAGTTGGGGTCCGCTGTCCCGGCTGTGTCCCCTCCCAGCTTCTTGCACCCCCCAGGCTCCTGCTGGTGGGGTGGGGTGAGAGGCAGAAAAGGCCTTGGCTCAGTGTCAGCACTGCTCAGCGGTAACTAAAACACCCCGGTGTTACCAACTCTGTTTTCAGTGCAAATCCAGAACACAGCCCCATACTAGTTACTGTGAAGAAAATTAACTCTATCCCAGACAAAACCAGCGCTTCTCCTAAGCCTTGGCTACTTTCTCATAAGCACCCTCTCAGGTGGCAGATGCGTATCCTAACCAAAGGAGGGCAATATGTCCCAACCTCCCCTGTGAGGAGGGACAAGGATCAGTTCCACTAAGGCACACCATATTCCTTTCTTCAGGTTCAAACTCTGAGGCATTCCAGGTGAATGTCTTAGAGACATCTTGTCTTACCTGGTGTCATGGATCTTAGTCCTCTGTAGTTTTATTTTTTTTTTCCAGTGAGAATATACCTATCTCCTAGAGATCCAAATGAAACTAAATAACCTATAATAAATGTGTACTCATAGAATTGTCTCAGCTTCTTGTGCATTACCAATTTTTTTAGCAGTGCTAACTACTCATCCTGATAAATTACAAATGCATTCTGATAGAAAATTCAATTTAAGGATTTTCTAGGAGACACTGCAAGGAATTGAAATGAAAGGGGAAAGAAAGCCAAAAATCAAATAGGGGAAAATTGACCAGAGAAAATGCAGTAGGCAAATCAAATGTAGAGCCAAAATTAAAAGTCTGAAGGGATGATGAAATATGAAACAGCCCCATATTCATGCTACATCCTGGAACAAAGATTGTGGGGAGCATTGCAAAGCACTCCAACTTACACTGTAGAAACCTGACTGTTTTGAAGTTTCTGCTGTCCTGTGAGTCAAAAGGCATGTCTAGCTCTGAATTAAATAAAATCAAATTACAGCAAACAGAACCAACCTTTTAACTCTGCTCATTTACTTTTTTATTTTTTTTTTTTTTTTTTCCCCTGTAATTTCAGAGGAATTGACTTTGGAAATGTTGAATTAAACTAAGTTTCATTTTAAAATCTTTTGAATTCTACGTGTCACTGTATTAACAAAACTATTTCTCAGCTTAAAAAAAAAAAAAAAAAAAAAAAAAAAAGTGTTCCTAGCAATTGCAAGTATTTTTCCATGAAATTGTCCTAGTTTAACATTCTTCCTGGACTGTCTTGGTTAAAGCATTTGGGGGGAACTTTTTACTTGAGAAAAAGAAAACTGAGAAAGGATAATAATCAGGATTTACAAAATCAGGAAAGTGGTAAATGCAGAACTGTTTACCACATTTCACAGAACTAAAACTGGAGGGTAATCACTGCGACTACTAGGAGATGTGATTAGACAAGAACCAGTACTTTTTTTCTCAGTGGGCAGTAAACTTGTGGAATTCGTGGCCACAGCAGGTTGCAGAGTAAACACTATCAGTAGATTCAAAGCAGGGTTAGACATGGGTAGGTAATAGCGGGAGCAGGCTCTATGTATCATTTACATCCTTAATTCAGCATGAATGCTAAGTAATACAGGGGGAACGGATTGCACACCGTGACCATGTTGTGTGTCTTCCCTAAACTGTTTCTCTTTTCTCTCTCTGTAAAGTAGACCAATGTTCTTAATCTCTTTTCAAAAAAAACTGCAGAAAAGATAAGTAATCTGTTTGTCAGTTTACCTGAATTTCTCACCAAACACAACCAAAACTCAAAGGCAAAATTTCTGGGGCCTTAATGATTTAAACTGTAGACAGAAAACAAAGCAAAAACCTATTCAAACATATTTTTCTGTGTATTAGACATTACTGGAAATGACAGGAAAGAGAAACAGGACTTGCAAATAACTGTTTTAAGCTTCCAACTAACACGATAAAATATTTAGCTAATTCAGTTTTCTTTTATTTTAGATTACTTTCAGTCTAGATTCTGCTTCTGTCATCATGCGGAAACTTGGAGGTAATTTATAACTAAATTTGTTTTATTTTGTTAGTTATTTTTGCATTTAAGTTAGCATTAAAGAAGCACCTCCTACAGACACAATTAACTTCTCTGCCAACTGAGAATAGAATTACAGGGTCAGTAATGCTGTAAACCTCCCAAATCTTTGGGCATGTCTACTTGTAGGAATAAAAAATTAATTCATTTGCTTTCCCTTTTTTTTTTTTGGCCTATTGGCAGTATATAAGAGAAACTAGATAGGTAATATATCAGCACAGTAAGTCAAGTTTTGAATATTATATTTCTCTGCAGTGATTTCCAGGGAAAATAATCACAAATCATAAAGCTATTCAGTGCTACCTGGTATTCTCAGACGAAGTTCTTCACCGTGCAAAGTTAAATTTCTGAGAACATCCTGAGAACGCAAAGAAAAGATATAACTCTAAGAGTATGTACAGATGGATCCATTGTGCTTGTCACTAAAAATGCTTTTTAAAATTGTTTTAAGGTAAAAGACCATTTTAGGGAATATTAACTCTCAGTTTCTAGAAAAAATGTCAAACTGAGACTTTTATGTTTTTTACAGCAGGAAAGTATATGAAATCTGATAAATACTTCACTCTGGCTAATGTCATATAATGTCAAAACCAGATGTGACTTGCATATTCTTTTTTATATATTTTTGATTATACTTCCACTATTTGTCTTGTCAAAATCTTTTTTCATAGGCAAGGCTTAGTCATTCTTACAGTCAGAACAACAAATACATCACAAGTGTAAACTACATCTTGGATTTAATGTTTTGGTGTTATTAGGCAAGTTTTCCAGAAGGGGTCTCAGATTGTTGCTTCCTCACATTTTACCTTCTGGCTATCTCATGGATTTATTGTTGTTTGTGTTACTTCAGATGTAACCTGGACAATGTTGTCAATTATGACTCAATAAATCAGTACAGGCAAACAGCACACCTGTAAAGAAGAGTTCAGATGTAAAAAGAAGTGAAAAAATGGGATGGAAAATGATGATGTCCTGTTTGCCCATTGTTTTTCTTTATAGATTACTTTATAGGTTTAAATAAAGTGTATTACTGAGTGTGAGAGTATAGGAATATTTTAAAACATTATTACTGAGATAATTCTTCTCCAGAAAGTTAAATTTGCAGTTAGCACCATCATAGTAGAAGTTGAGATACTGTGTTGTTACCAGACATCTTTCCAGTATCTTCTAAATTTGTATAGAGTCTCCTTGTTTACATGCTTATTAAATTATTTGTTATTCCAACAGTCTTAAGGCAGAGGATGAATTTTAGAAGACTGATATCATCTTAAAAAGCTGAAAATGAACTCACTATATCATTGCTTAATTTGGCATTATATCATGGTGTTTACATAAGCATGAATAATAGTAAAGAGCATCATGAGCTGGAAGCATAAGGAAATTATGTAATTTATGCTGCCATATTTTTCCAAGAAGGGGGAAGGAAAATTCTGGGGAATTCTTCACTGTTTTGTTTGTGATACCAGGCTGTGGCATTTGCTGTCTAAAAATCCCCATTTCATGTGATTCTTCTCCTCAAGTGAGATGGTTTGATTAAACACTTTTAGAAAGATTTTATCTTTCACTATGATACAAAGCTCTAAATGTGAATACAAGGACATCATTAGAACAACATATATTTGCAGAAAAGGAAATGCTACTTCCACATTTGTTGGAATTTTGTAGACTCAGTTACCTTGTAATTATTATTGACAATATTTCTTTTAGTATCTTTGATTATCATTTCCGTTCATAATTAAGAACAAGTATACCATTTACTTTCAGAGTGCACACCAACAAAACAATGTTCAGGACATAATGAAAAAGTTCCACTTTCCTGTGACCCCTCTGAAAGCAGATACAATTTTTTAAGAGAATATCTTGAGACACAGATTTTCCAAGACGTTATTTTATATTTAGGTTCCTAAGCTATTGTAAAAAAACCTAATTTTAGTGGTTTTAAGGGAAAACACAAAAGAAAAATAACCTGGAGACTGCATAATGCTTTTGAACCCTTTTACCTCCAGTGTAGATCTGGCAAAGATAGTGTTCTAAAATAAATTATATTTATTTTATTCACCATGTTTGGTTTGGTTTTCTTGCTCTTAATTAAATACTTCAATCAGCACTATTAATTAAAAAGTGAATTATTTAACGATATCACAATTTTGTGATTAGCAAAGTCCAGCTGATACTTTATCTCCTACTCTGGTTTACTGTCACATTAACTCTCATAACATTGAATATCATCTCGTCTGTAAATGCTAGGAATGCTTTTCAGCTGTGAAAAGGTACTGAAGATTTAGGAGTTGCAAACCACTTGGGACACCTTCCATATGTCCTTACGCCTCCTGGAAGCTTCCTCAGCAAGGCCTGAGAAAATGTTCTAAAATGTTTACATTAACTTACTTTTTCATTTCCCTTCTATGAAGTAGAAGATCCAAAAATGGAAATACTTAGTCCTAGGTATGTCATGTGCCTCCAGATATAAATTATAGGGAAATCAAGTGTATGTATGATCAGTCTCAGCTTATTATCCAAAGAGTAAATAGCACTTCCCTAACTTGCTCTTCTCTTGATATGTTGCAGAATTGTGTTATCTCACTCAGTTACAGTTTCATGCTAGAAACTCACATTCAGTCAACCATCTAACCTGAAAGTCTTAATCCTCCACTCCATGCACAGTGAACTGATTTAAGATTCCTTGTTTCCAACAAGGAACTTGTTTCTAAATGTGGAATGTAACCCTAGATCTCAACATCAGAGATACCAGACCCAGTAACTGAGTTATGAATTCTGCAGCGCTGGGTGTTCATTTCCTTTTGACATTGTATCCTTGTTTAAATGGTTATAAAAACAAATAAATTTTAGTTTCAGTTATTAAGGCTTGAGGGGGGTTGTGGGTTTTTCTTCCCATCAAAAGGCTCCCCTCCCCAGTGAATGGAAATTACTGATGCACTTTTCCCCTCCCGCCTCTAGATATATCTTAAAGCTTCACTCTTTGCTATCTTCCTCAACATCAGCCTGCCATGCCTCATGGAAATGCCTTTTTGAATACAACAGGGATACAACCTGGTTTTAGGGAAGTTGATTTCTAAAGAAGCTAGATTCATGAACTTCTTTCAAACAAAGCAGTAACATCAAACAGGCACATCAATTAACAGTCCCTATACACTAATAAATAAATAAACAAATCCACATGAGATAGGAAAAGTTTTGTAATAATGAATGCCTAATTAGTTAAAAAGAATATTTTATAAATATTTTCTAGAAAACTTAAATCATTATTTAATAAATCTATAACTGCTTAACTCTTGTCATTTCAAAGATAAACACTAGAAAATAGCTTGAGGAAAAAAAAAATATAATACAATACTATATTGAAAGTTTGGGTTATTTTAAACAGAAACTTACTTACAAAATTGAAAAAATATTGTTCAAAATTTCCTGTGTTGACTTTTTGCTAACTATATGGAATTTCCTCTGCTTCTTTCAGGCTTTGAGAAAAGCAGTATCAATTCTGCTATTCAGGTTAAGTGAAAAAAATAGACTATTCAAATGTTTGCCTTTTTGCCAGGGGAATTGTCACATGCAGGCCTTCAGCATTGAAATAATTCTGTTGGGAGGTCTCACTGAACAATTCACATTACTACATCTTGAGGTACATCAACAACAGGTGGTCTGTAAAAAAAAAGTTCAAATGTTATTTTTCTCTCACTTTTTGGTTGATATAAGTGGGTTTTTTATTATCCGAACTGTATGATTTCAGTTTTCATTGAGTTGCTTTTATTGCTATAGCCAGACTAATAATTCAGGTAACAAGCTGTTCGTGGACTTCGAAGCAACTCATATTTTTTTGTTTCTAGGTTGCTGACGCATCTCTCTCCCTCTCCTAGATGTAATGGTAAAATATTTGAGTCTCAAGAGAAACACAAGTCATAAACTAGATGCACTGGAAAACACACAGCCACACCCCCACCCCATCCTCAAACCCTGATCCAGTAATTATTTTGTTCTGAAGTCACATCAAAGTGTGGCTGATTTTTTTTGGAGGTAGGAGGAGATTAATAGCATTTTTTTTATTTTATTCAGCATTCTCAGTGGTAGAATATGGTTATATATTTTATTTATGAGAGTGAGTAGAGTATGGTACATGGATGCCATCTGTATCCACAGATACATAGTGTGTTATATCCACGCACAATTAAATATGTGTGCAGTGCTTCTCTGAGAGGCAGAGAAAGCCAGTATTGGGGGCCATTTTTAATTATTTTCTCTGTTTTCTCCAAGGTGCTGGTAGCAGATGATATGATTGAAACCTTGCTTTATTAATAACTAAGTCACCTACAACAAACACCTAACTTACTTTATCTGCTGTGGTAAATTAGAAGGGATTCTACTGCGGATTCAGTCATGCACAGATTACCTCTTATTTAACTTCTTAACTACAGCCATGAAATTCTGAAATGTTACTGAGGTGTCACAACTGAGACCGAAATAGCCCAAAAGGTGAATTTCCAGTTCTCTGGCATAGTGAAGTCAGTTCAGGGATACTGAAGTTCTTACAGTGTAAGCTGCACTTCATCACAAATCCACTTGACTCTCTTCTTGGATTATCAGGTTGTGTGGATTTATTCTCTCAGTTCAACCTGAAGGTTTGAGAATCTCTGGCATTCAGTATTAGCCATGCTTGTTCTTTGAATTTATACTGAAAATATATTTCTACCACACATTGCTTGTGACAATCTCAGTTTATAAAAAAATTTCACAATTCATTGGCCATCCAGAGGAAAAGAAACAGTAGGCTAGTAAAGCTGGTGTCAAGCATCACCTTTGTTTCTGATGCTTGTAGTGGCCTAGCTGCTGCCCAGTCTCCTGTGGTCTTTAGAAATGTGCTCAAAAGCAAGGCTCCCTCCCTGCAGTGCATCTTGCATCTATGCAGATAACTTTTCCTGTAAAGATATTCCTCTGTGTTTGTCTCACAGGACTAAGAAATAATTTAGTCATATCAAAATTTGTCAGACTGTATTTGTAAATTTTCTGTGTGTGGAAAACAAACTGTAAAACTAGGTACCATTAACATCCACAGATTTAGCAGTAGAGAACCTTTTACTCCCTGTGAATGTGTTGGTTCTAAAGTAGTTCCTTCACTGATCCTACAAAACACCTTCACCCCTAGAAGTTCTTCCTAACCACTGTTCTCATGTTGTTTGTAGTGATCTTCTGTGGCTTTGATGAGAAGGATGTCTGCTGCTGATTCCCTGTTGTAACTGCACCACTTGTGGATATATATAAACATTCACAGGCATGTGGTGATTGCATTATTCCAATACTGTTATCTTTGCTTTGTTATTTATGATGATGTTTGACCAGAACTTTTATACTTTACACTAACTGTACATTGAAAAGGAACCAGGTAAGGGCTACTGCTGACACAATATATATTCTTTGTGATACTTTTAGAGGAGCTACTGACTGCTACAGATAACAGTCTTAGGGCAAATTTTTGAAAGCACAGACCATATCCAATTATGCAAGTCTTCCTTTGGTTTCATAAATTACATGTATCTACCAAATCATTGAGTCTGTCTGAAAAGATACTGAAAAGACTGTTGTGGTTTAACCCTAGCCAGCAACTACACACCATGCAACTGCTCACTCACTCCCCCACCCTGTGGGATAAGGAAGAGAATCAAAACCAAGAAAACTGATGGGTTGAGATAAGAACAGTTGAATAATTTAAATAAATATTAATAATAGTAGTAATGGAAAGGAAGACAGCAGAAAGAGAGTGAAATGACAGACAAGTGACACACAATGTAATTGCTTACCACTCACTGACCAATGCTCAACCGATCAGCAATTCCCACTCCCAGCCAACTCCGCTCAGCTTATATACTGGTCATGACATCATATGGTATGAAATACTCCTTCGGCCAGTTTGGGTCAACTGTCCCAGTTGTGTCCCCTCCCAGCTTCTTGTGCCCCCCCAGCTTCCTTCCTGGCAGGGCATGAGAAGCTGAAAAATCCTTGACTTAGTATAAACACTACTCAGCAACAACTAAAACTATCAGTGTGTTATCAACATTATTCCCATACTAAATCAAAATCACAGCACTATACCAGCTACTAGGAAGAAAATTTTTAATCTATCCCAGCAAAAACTAGGACAAAGACATAGTAGATGGGAGAGGGCGGGAAATAACTACTTTGGGTAACACATTAGAGATGCAGAGTTTCGGGAAGTGACTAAGGGAAATCTTTATTAACATGAAGATTAATGGGTTGCTCCTTGCATCTGTGACAAATAGATGGTTTAATACTGGACTCAAGTAACAGGAACACCTGTCAGTTAATGTAGTTAACAGGAGTGGCTAACATTAATTTAGTTAGTAAATGAGCAACATTAGAGAGTTTGTTTCAAGCATTAAATGCAGTGAGGCCTTCCTACCTAGCAGTAGAACAATGAGTATCTAAAAGTTAATTTAAGCTCTTCCTCGGGGACAGCAAATCAACCCAGACATCAGCTGTAGTTCTTAGAGACTAGACACCAACTTCTAAGAGGAATATAATTAGGGGTGGGGTAGAAGAAATTGAAAGAAACCCTCAAAGACCCTCAAAGCATAGCACCTGGGAACCTTCAGATGCGTGCAAGATTGTAAGCCCTAGTGTGAATGAAGCCTAGTTGAAGTGGTGAAAAGGTCATATAGCTGCTTGTGTTACTTTCCAATCAGTTTCAGGATGAGTGTGGTACTTCAGTCTGCTGATAGATCTGGTTCTTGGTAGCTGCTGCTGTATATTATCTCATTTCTTATTCCCAGGACCAGAAAAATAATAATTTGCTAGTTCTGTAGGAAAGAAGTGAGACATGTACTAATGAAGCAGAGTAACTGAAGATGTGTTAATTTTTGCTGGTGGTCAGGTATGTGGTTGATGTGCTCTGGGGTCTTAGTCTTATTTTCTTGTGAGTTTGTATGCTGTTTGGGTTTATTTCTTCTCTTTACTTTCTATTTGCTGGTATTCAGATGTTTAGTCTGTAGGCAAATATTGCTTACTTCTTGCCCAGACTTCTGAAAAAGGGAAAGAAAAGGATGAGGATTCAAAGTCATGCTATTTAAAAGTTGCAACACTTAACAGAGTAGAGAAAAATTATCTATTTACCTCTCTGTGTCTTTCACCCTCCTGTTCATAATCCTCTTGCACCGACAGTCTGTGATGAGTAGATATTAATTTACATTCTTTCTTTGGTTTTTGCTGTGTTTTTATGTTTTTGTTTTTTTGAGAAAAAAGATGGGGTAGATGAAGCTAAATAGGTAAATGAATATTTATAAGATTGTTGGGAAATCTGCAAAGTTCTTCCCTATCACTTACATCTTATGATTCTTGGTTTTTCTGGGTTGTGGTGTTTTAGGTTTTTTTAGAGGGAGTGGGTTTTGTTTGTGTGTTTGTTCTGTGGAATAATTTTAAGTAGTCAGTCCAGGTAGTGAATCTTTAAAGTATTAAAACCTACCTTATGTAGACTGCACAGCTGTGGACAACAATCACTCCGAAATGCCGCTGATTCTGTCATATAACTGTGGGTTATAAACAGAGTAAGTACATCAGATGGGAAAAAATGTTTTAGAAAGGTTCTTCTTCTGGGATTAATGACTTGGCTTACAACATCAAAGGTAATGAAAAATAAAGTTGTGGTTGTGTCATAAACATGTTTCAAACAAAAGATTTTGCTTCTTATTTCCTTCCCTGTCTTTACACTTTCCCCTTTTCTGGTTATCTGTTGGAGTGCGGTAAACTATATTGGCTCAGAAAGGTGCTATCTAAGGTGGCTTGAGCAAATGAATTATTACTTTTACATAATTAATATTCACTGACCAGAACCGTAACTGAAGGATTGAGATAAAAATGCCTTGTATGCTCTTGTGTCTACAGGAGGCTGGTAATTTGTGCCTTCCTGAAAATTAGGGTTTACTGGAAAATATACAGTGCATTTAATTCCGTATGTACCATATCACATACTGTATAAGGCTTTCTTTCTTTCTTTTTTTTTTTTTTTTTTTTTTTTTTTTT
>NW_020799099.1:35725602-35738105 GCF_003259725.1 Athene cunicularia
TTTTTTTTTTTTTTTTTTTTTTTTTTTTTTTTTTTTATACCTTTAATCTTTGATTTTATTTTGAAACATTTTGCTGTATGTGATAATTGGCTTTTTATCTAGATTTGCAGGGGGTCAGGGACACAGCGAATAAGAAAGTGGGGGAAGTTGTGAGTATACATGATATAACTGTATTCTCTCTTTAATGGCTATCTATAGAAGACGTCCACTGAGATAGTTAACTAACCTTTAGGCAAGACATAAATCTTTGCTATTGTGAAGTATGTCAAAAGCATGTTAGGAAGAGTTCTGAGTAATTTTGATTGTAAAAATTAAATCTTTCAGTGAATGTACTTCAATTGTGAGTTCCATAAGGAAAAACACAAATAACCACTTCCTTGTGAAATTCTGTATTTCTTTCTGAAGATGTCTGTGATGATTTATGCTGTGGACAAACTATCATTTGATTTGTTCACACGTTTTGTTTGTGTTTATGTAAATACACTGTATTTGCAGATCTGATCTGAAATATTCCATCACACATGTTTTCTTATGCATGAGAAACTCCTGCAGGAAAATGAAATCTTACAACAAAGGAGTAATAATAAATATAGGAGGAATTTCATAAATGGCTATTTGTTTTCTCAATAAACAATTTATTTCTATTTTTCTCTTCTGTCACTCCAGAAGAAACTTGTTAAAATTCCAGGGATAGTTAGAATGATTTTTTCTTTTGATGGAGTTTATTTGCTGGGTACTAACCTACTCTGGCTGATTGTAAGCCCCCTATTTATTTGTGAGAAGCAAAAAATTTTTAGGTGGACCAAACTGAACCTAAATCAAAAGTATTAAAAAAAACAAACCAAAACCAAACCAGAAAGAATATATCTCTCTCTGCAAGGTCAATTGCTTAATCCTTTTCCTGAGATTATACAAATTCAGCAGTGCCCAGTGGGCCTGCCTGTCTTTGCCCTGAACTTTACACAGTCACTTAGCTGGCACAACATACGTGAAAAGGGATGTAAAATGATATCAAATCAGAATGGTCGTCTTTTACATCAGTTCCATACTGCCATAAAAGACTACATAAATTACAGCAGAAATTGAGATATTTTTTTTTCCATCTCGACATTTGAAGTGCAGCCTTGGTATAAACTCATCAGTTCCTTTCTATTTTTGTTTGTTTGTGTAACAGACCTGAGTTTCAGAAGAAACACTAACCTGAAGTGTTAAAGCCTGCAAGGCTCTGGCTGAGTCATGCTGACAGGTGAGAGTAAACAAGTGTAAAAATGGAAAGTGTTTCTCTTCAGGTTGGGGAGGGAGTTTTTAGCTGAGTATGGAAAAAAGACTATCTTCTGATGCTTGGTAACTGTTAAATCTGAGTTTGAGCTGGACCTGTCTTTAGCTGACAATTTTCAGTACAGTCATGATTTAAATTTATGATGTAAACAAGCACTTTTCACAGGAACATTACTAGATGACCAAACTCTACAATCCAAACCTCTAATGAAATAACTTGTTTAAAAAGGACTCTTTTAAAGTAAAATTACTTATTTTGTCATTACAACCTAATGAAAAAGTTTTTAAAATACTTCAAGTAACTTAATTCTATCATTATTTTCTATAAAACTAACCATTTGTCATACAGCTATGATTTTATTTATTTATTTATTTATTTATACTGTTAAATATCCTAGGAAAATGAACTGCAACTAGAAGGAACTGAGAGGGAAGTCATAATTGTGCCCATCTTTCTCAACAGTTTCTCCCATTGCTTCCTTTTTTTTTTTTTTTGGTAGCGTCCGAATCATGAATCTATTCTATTCATTCTCTAATGTCACTTGTAATCTTGATATGCAGGAGAAGCAAAATGCACCTTGCAAATCAATTGTCAGCTAAAGTGAAGTGGGAAGGCAGATCCCTAAAATGTGCTCAGGTCCTTGACCTGCTTTGATTGACACAGATACGCATGACTGATGCAGTGGCAAGCTCGGCAAGACATGAAGTAGTTTTATTTAACCAGGGAATTGTCCATGTCTGAGAGTGTTACTTATATGGTGTGTGTCTATGAATAAATATTTTTTAAGCTTGTGTATTAATGGTGCCTTTACAGCTGAACTGAATCTCTTGCCCAAATTTCAGTGCGTGACACGCGTGTGCTGAACAAGGAAATGTTGAGGGAGTCTCCTTGATGTACGAAGAGCTGATAGCAATTCACTTCAACGCTTAACCTGACCAAACTCAGTGTTCATGAAAACAAACAAAAAAATCTTTGAAGGACAGTGCTGTGCTTGTACCACTTCTGTTTGCTAAAAGATGAGGTGGCTCCTACTCTCCATGTTACGGTGTGGCTTTTTTTTGATTTTTTTTTTTTTCTTTAGGAGTTTCACCAGGGTCCATCTTCTGTGCATTAGTTTGTAGGAATTATTGACTGAACACAGTTTGAGCAGCTCTTGTCTGTGTCAGGAAACAGTGGATTTCTCCCAGTAGTGGATGCTGTAGCATTATTTAAGCTAATCCCAAAAAATCCCTTTCCTCTTGTACATGCTGCATGATGGTATTTCAGATTTATCCTGTACCATTAAGGTGATTAGGGTACCTCCTATTGAAAAGTGGTGTTCAGAGCCTGCAGTAACCCAAGAGGGAAGTGGCAGAAATATAGCAGTGAAATGGAGGGAAGAAAGCCAAACCGTTAGTTAACATAGCATTTAAAATATAGCATGTGAGTTCGCAATATAGTTAAGCTTTTTAGATAGCTGCTGCATCTCGGTTATTAAATACTGCTCCTCTATAGAAACGTGGTAGCTGGGCAAGAACTCTGTTAAGTTAAGCTGGCAGGTTTTTTACAATGGTATTTTTACCTTTTCTAAGATACGCTAGGAGTGCTCAGGGTTGATTATCTTTCCTCTTACGTTCTTTTAGATGTGCACTTACAATGTAGCTAATGGGCAGTTAAATTAATATTTTCTCAGTTTAATCCTTTCTCCACTTCCTTGTGTGAGTGTGTAATGCGCTTAATAGTTAATAGTTTAATACCTAGTAATTTATGGATATTTTGATGATGTTTCCAAGTATGACCATTTGAAATTCCTTTGTAACACTTATTATTTATGATATTTGAGTGAAAATATACAGGTAAGGATAAGTCTGTTGACAGAGCTGTCATTGCAGATCTTTTCTGAATGTTTTTCCCCAGGATCTGGACAAATCTTATTTTCCTCAAGCACTACATATATCAAACCTTTCTGAATTCTGACTGTGATTAGAGCCCTCATAGTAGGTATTTCCCTCAGCCATAGCTCTCTGTAATGTGTGGGTGTGTTGTTTGGAAACCTCTGTCTTATTTTGTGCATATTCCCAGACTTATTTACTACTGTTGGCTGTCATCTCTCTACCTTCTGTACCTCTTCCAATACTCTCACCTTTGCTGAATATCTTCTGCTGTTTCCACAGCCTGTTTGGAATTTTTTCCTGGGTTACCTTTTACCTTGCTGCTGCCTCGCAGACCTGCCTGTGCTGTGCTCACATATCACTTTATTATCTCAGTATTGAGCATCATTTGGAAAGCGCAGTGCTGTCTGAAGTTATAGTCTTCACTGGCCAATCTATCTCACTGAGGGATAAAGATTGCTTGGCAAAAACTATGACCTTTATAATGATAAATATGTTGTCCTATTCATCACAATGAATATAAAGCATTGTCCTGACTTCCTGATAGGACAGCGTATGTACTATGAAGAGCAATGTTATTCCACATATGCCATTCGTGTATATCCAGGACTTTTATTTAAGTGTTAAATAAAAATAAACAGAAGCGTGAAGGCTGAATAAGACAGATTCATGTAATTTAAGAGATTTAATTAAAACACCATAGACAGGAAATTTATTACTATTAAAATCATTTAGAAAGCATTTTTCTATACTAAAGAGCTAATTTGTATTTTTATGGCTTGATTAATATACTGTGGTGAAATTCTAAAGCTGCAAAGCATTAATTGTCATAGAACTAAGACTAAAGCCTAATACTTTAATTTTAATGTGTTCAGAGCAGTTTAATGCTGTACAGTTCTCCTTATTTCTGTGTGTTTTAGCAGCTAAAAAATTATTTGAAATTAGGAAAGACTAATTGTTTTAAACTTAAGCAGACTCAATGAACAGGGTAGTGGACTGTGGCTTAGAATATCGAGAATTCAATCCTGGTACCTTTTTACTGTTCCTTAGCATGATCTACATCAATTCCTAACTCTCACTGACTCTCTTCTGTAGTTTCAGTGGGCTCGTTTGTTCTTGTCCCTTCAACATACTTATAAGATTCCAACCTGAGAAATACAGGAGAAAATAATAAAAATTATGTGCAAATATGAACAAGTTTATATAAATAGGGTAATTATATTAATACACTATGTACTTATGATACTTCTCTCTTAGTCCCAAATTGTGTTTCCTTAAAGTTTACACCAGACAGTTCAAATGTCTTTAAAACCGTCATAATTTTTAATGAAAGAAGGAAATGTACTGAAGATTTAATTTTATTTTTGCCAGAGCAATTCAAAACTTTCTCAGAGATTCATAAGAAAAATTCACTGAACTGTAAACTTTATAGTTACTCAAAATTGAATGTCTACCAGACTGTTTCTGTTCACAACTAAAAATGGAAGTTTTATGCAACGGAAAAGCAGTCACCCCTAACTTTCCAGTACTATTTTGTACCTTGAAAGAAACCCAGAGATTAGATTTTAAGGCTGCAATACATTTATGTTTATGGGTGTCTCTTCTGGCATCTATGCACTGAAGACAGAGGTGCTTCATAGTAAAGAAAACAGAAGTCATGTATATGAAGAAGGAATTACGGGTTGAAATCTTATCAACATTACAATGGAGGTTAGACTACATTGTAATGGTTTTCTGATTTTAAAAACTGAGCCGATTATATCTTTCTTTGTGCTCAAAGAAGCATCACTTTGATCCCATGTTTTTAAAACAAAGTATTAAAAGGTTTCTAGGGCTTATGAAATATAGAAAAACTCTAAAAGCGGTGTTTGGGTTTTTGTGGTGGTTTTTGTTTTGTTTTGTTTTGTTTTGTGTGTGTGTGTTTTTTTGGGGTTTTTTTGTGGTGTTTTTGGGGTTTTTTTTTTGGCTTGTTTCTTCCAGTATACATGATATGCAAAGTTATAAGCTTCCACATGGAATGCTTTGAACTCATTCTCCTCTTGTGAATTTTCAACCCAACAAAATTTGTCAAGCAGAATCTCTTTGCTATTTAATAACAGCATAATAGTATTTTCTCTCTTAGTTCATAAGTTTTATCTTTCTTCCTCAACTAGCACACATAAAAATAATTGTCAGGGGATAACAGGATTTTTAAACATTTTATTTTCCCTTTTAGTAATAGTGGAATGTATTAGGGCTTGGGCAGGGAGATGTTGGGTGTGTGATTGGGGGTTTTTGCTTGGAGACTTCAGGGGCTGGAATTTTTAATTTTAACAAGGTAAAAATAATATTTTAAACAGGCTACAGGTCTCTGACATGTATTTATTATTATTGATTTAGTTTAAATTTGTGAACAAGAGACCATAGAAACACCCATTTGTCTTTCTTTAAATAAATCAGATTTTCCAAGCTTTAATTCCACACTTTTGAGCAGTGAAAACATTTAATGTTCATTTAAAATTTATTTCAGGCAATTTATCTGTGAGTTTATCTGCTCATGTAAAGAACAATAGACCATTTCAGATAAGCAGTGTTCCTGCAGTGTTTGATACAGAAAGATTTCAACTATATATGTCTATATATCTTCATTTTTCCCTGGAGCTTCCATCAGATAAGTAATGTTTGGGATAAAACTAGCTGGAAGAATAATAAAACTGAAAAAAGTATGGTTTATTGTTGATCAAAAATTATTATATTTTGTTCCTTAAAGGTTTAATTAGCTCTGATCTTCTTTGAAATTAAAAATAGGTTGTTCTGTGGTAATATTCTCCCAACAGCTACTTGATGGCATGTGTTAAGTATATTCTTTATAGTGTTAAGGAATATTTTATAACTGAATTGTTCTCATGTGTATTTCCTTCTCTCAGACCTTGAATTTTTACCAGAAAAGGAATATTCAGATTAATGAAAAATATTTCAATTGGCTACCAGTTTCTTCTTAGGGCAGATGGGTTCCAACTTATGAAATGGTTTACTAAGAGGGTTTATCTGAAGATGCTATCACTCTGATGAAGGTTGAACAGAATACAGCTGAAGGCATAAACACTCAATTACCTGAGCAGCCTTTGTCCACCATTATTTTCAGTTTGAGCTAGAGACCCTGTCCCTGATAACTTGCAGCCCATCACCCAATCTCTTTAGTTATACTAACCTGAGGGGAAGAAACAAATCTCTGGAAACATTAAAGGAAATAGAAAAATATTCTTGCCCACTAGTATATAATGCAGGCAAATTTTCTCACTCTGCTGGGACTTCATTCCTATGAATCTTTTGACAAAATTTATCAGGCTGATGGAGATTTAGTAAAGCTTTAGAGTGCCATTAAAATCCGTTAAAATTAAAATTACTTTCTCTTCTTGCACAGAAAGTGAATGCAAACTTGGTAAAAAAAAAAAAAAAAAAAAAAAAAAAAAAAAAAAAAGCGCCTTCTATTAAGGAAGATTGCTTATGTCAAAAATGCACACTTTAATCTGACTGCTTTTGAGCTCATTAGGTTTTATTAAACTTGAATATATTGGAAACTAAGGGAAAAAAATAATTTTAAAACGAAGTCTAACACTGAGTGTGGGGAAAAAAAAATGGTAGCAAACATGAGTTTGTACAAAAGTTGTATATTCCAGAACCATGTAAAAAATGGCTTGAGGTTAGAAAATATTTTGCAGGAAAATTAAGTGTTGAAGACTGTAGGACTTAAAATTAACTTATTTGATTTCACATAATTAAAATCTGCTACCGGCATCATCCTTCATCACAGGTGTGATGACAGAACTCAGAAGCACAAGAAAGCAGATATGCAATTAGGAATAACTTCCTAATGTTGTTTGCACTCAAAAGTATGAAACCCAGAGATGGTACATAAATATGGATTCCAAGATATCTGTAACCAACAAGTGTAAATACATAAAGAAGCACATGATTTGGCTTGATCAGTTCACTCTGGAGTGTCAGTAAACAAATACTTTTGCCTGTTAGGTGATTTCAGATCAACCAGCATGAATATTACAGGCTGTGTAGAAAGGCTGATGCGACTGCAAACCAGGGGAGATGAGCAGCAATGCTAAGACTGACTAGGAATTTCAGGTTACTAAATATGATCAGTGAAACAGCTGGGTTTTGGTTAGCCGGGTTGAGCTGTACCAGGTTTTTTGACTTTAATGTGATTACAACACAGGGATCTCACCCACCCAAACCGCAATTTATCTGGTTGGAGAGCACAGACTTCTGACATACTTTGGATTTTGCCAGTGCTAAAGGAAGCATCTTGCAATGATTTTATTAAAGTAGTAGTTCAGACTTTTTTCCTTTCTACTCTTTACTTCCTTCCTCTATGCTCTGCTTCTTGCTGCAATAGAAATATGAGTACCAGACAGTGAATTGTCTCCAACATCTTCCAGGTGAAAGCAATCTGGTTTATTGGCCTTTTGCATACTGCTGATGATTAAACTGAAAATTACTTTTCTGTGCAAATAGTTTAAGGTTGTCATTCTCCTATTGAAAGATTATCAGAACACTCTATGCCACCTCTTCTAAGAGGAATAGGTTGCTGGGGCTTGGGATAAGTTTTGTCTCAGTTTTTAGAAACGGATGGGTAGGAACAGCTGAACTCATTCTGACTTCTTTCTCGGTGAGGGGGGGGAAAAAGCCAATGTCTCTTTTATGCCATTGATATGGGTAACTTAGGGCTGCCTGGAAATCTTGCTGAGAGGTAGTGGTTTATGCTGCTAACATCTATGGCTGGTTAAGATGGCTCCTGTTCCTGAGATTTCAGATGAAGCAACAGAATGGGTATTTTCCTTGCTGTTGTAACAGTTCTGGAGTTTTGGTGGTTCAGAAACAAAGAAACCCTACACACCTCACACCCCCAAAAAAGCTGTTGGAGAGAAATTGCATTGTTTCAGGGAAGCAGATGTAGGAAGTAGACAATGGCAGAAATAGCTAAAGCCCTCTGGCTGCTGGTATCTGTTAGGCCATGAAGAATATGAAGTTTCATCTGTGTGTAAAAATATAAAAGTGAATGTTGCCCCCTTCTTTGTGGGGAGAAGGTATTTACATCTCTCTCTGCATACACGCAGTATACATTCTAAACCAAACTCCTTGAATGTCAAAATCTCCTTAGGAAATTGTGAGAAAGAAGAAATTCAGGAAAGCTGAGTAAAAAAGGACAAATTCAGACTTATTCTGAGACTTCTATTATCTTTTGGACAATTCTACTGCTTTTGCAGAGGTTAAGCAAATACATGTAAATTAAGAAATAGGTCTTTCTGTGAGTCTTCGATTCTTTAAGTAAACACAACACGAGTGGAATAGCTAAAGCCATATTTCATTTTCTGGTGGACTCGGTCATGTTTTAAAATACTGTGGCCTGTGTTGAAAATCAGTGTTTTGCATCTGCTCTATTGTAGAAGATGGGAAATTCCTGTTAATTCCAGAGTATCATTTGCTGAGTTCAAGTTTGTGTTGGATGCCACTGTTCTTAAAAACTGTTTTTCATGTTATTCTCCTACTCAGCTTACGGGTAACTTGTTTTTTATCCCAGATGGTTTAAGAATATTTCCTTAATTGAGCAATCAGCTAAATGTATTTGACGGAACTCTGTGAAGCAGACTTCTGAAATTTCACTAAAAAAGAAAAAGCATAGGTCTGCACTTTAAGGGATCTAAAGCCCCTTTCTGGTGGTGTTTATTCACAGTGGAATCTATATTCTAGTTCACCTGTGGGATCTGTAATGTAGCCATGACATGCAGTGGAAAATGACTGCAGGCTGGCTGAGTGAGAAGGAGGAGATCTGCGAGATAATGAGACCCTGCAAGTGGCTTCTTTGACATACATAAGTGTGTGACAAATGTGACAATTAATAAATATACAGTTCACGTTCCATAAAAGCTTGGAAATCATCTGTAATACATTTCATTTTTCTGTGGGAAACCACTTCATACTGTGTCTTGTTTATTTATGGAGATTTAATTAATATTTATACATAGCATGAGTAAAACAAAAAATATTTTTTGAATACTCTGGAATGGAATTGGTTTCCATCTAACACAGAATTGATTCAGTATAGAAAAAATCTTGTATTTCTGTCAGGGCTGCTAAATCCTCAGAATGCTATATATTTGTATGCCTTGGATAAAAATAGTAAGTGTATATATAGTTTTTATCACTTAAGTCCTTTCAGCATCTCCCAGAGATAAGAAACATTTGTCACATTTTGAAGGGGTTTTCATTGACAAAGGCTTCAATCATGCAGAAAGCTGTTTTTAGATTTCCATAAAACAAAGCGGACACCATTTACATGATAAATTGCTCCTAGACAACAATCTTAGCTGACTACCCAAGTGCTACCCAGTGATTCTGTTATCACTGATTTGTCCTTCAGTTTTCAGCAGAATGAAAATGAAGGACTTGCAACTAATTGTGCCAGGAAAACAGAGCTAATTTGCTCATACTGGAAAAAAAAAAAAAAAAAAAAAAAAAAAGTCATTATTGTTGAGCGTAAATCATATCATGTGCAATAACAAAGCATTATTAATGGCCATACCATCCTACAAAGAGCCTGAGGGTGATACTTTGTAGTGAAAATTACTGCTTGAAAGGTCTAACAATTTTTGAAAAGCACAAAGACATGTATTTCTAGATGTTGCTGAAAATTGTCTTCCTGCAAAAGATATGAATCTCTAATTTTAATCAGTACCAATCAAGAGGAGGAAATAAAGTATAGATATATAAATACTTTTTTTATTCTTTTTATTACCATATTTTATTCTGATAAAGATATTGGAAACCAGATATGTTCTTAATTTTAACCTATCAAAATACAAATCAAGAGACTAATTGACACTTTAACTAGTATTATGCTGAATTACTAGTCTGCTTTAAATATTCTGTTTTATCTGTTCCCAGCCAGATTTACAGTTCAGAATATCATGGCTGTTGAGTATGTCAAAAGAGAAAACTTGACCTCAGCAGAGAGGGTTCAAGCTTTCCATTCTTAAAGATGCCATATTTTTTTCAAAAGTCTTTGGAATAAGATTAAGGGAGTTTTGACACTGCTGTAGTCACATTTAGCTATTTTGGTCAGAATGAAATATATTTCCCTGTAAGCAAATATTTTGCGTAATGGTAACTGTGCCTTCTGTTCTATGATTATCTGCCCTTATACTTTAATCTCGCACCTTTTTATTGTTCTGGGAAGCATTTGTTGTTGTGTGTTTAATTTTTGAAAAAGCTATTTCTTAACTAGGAGGCTTAACTATCATCCTGTTCTGCTTTTTTGCTGTTTCTGTTGTTGTAACTGTGCTTTTAGGACAATAGGCTTGAAAATGAAGCAATACTGCTTTTAACTTTGAGGTAATCAATGTAATTTTGGTCAGTATAGTCTTAGTTTTAAATTAGACTTGGATTATATTGTTAACCAAAAGATTCTGAAACAGGGTTATATAGTGGTCTTGTCTGAAAACAAATAGGGTAGGAAATAAATAAAAGGGTACTGGGAAGGAGAACTAAACTAATGATGAAAAGATATAATTTCATAACTTTGTGACCTAAAGAACTGGTTCCAAATCATCTATTAATATTCCATATTATAGTCTCTATTACTGTGCAGCTAGTTCACCTCAGCTATCACAATGAAAATGGATCTTGAGAAGAGATACTTGGAAGAGTAGCAGCATAAAGACAAACTGATTTTACATATATATATATATATATATATATATGTGTGTGTGTGTGTGTGTGTGTGTGATTATTTTGTGCATATTTTTATTTTAAATTTCCAAAACGTAAGAAGAAAATAAGCCTAATTTCGACTTCCAAATAAAACAAACACAAATCCAAAGAGAATCATAATGTTTGAGTTTCAGGATTATTTAGTTATTCAGTGTCAGCAGTTCTACAGAGATACAACTTCTTGACTTCTTGAATTGTGTCTAATAGAAGAAAACCTGCCTCCTTCATTTGCTGAATGATTTCATAACTGTATCTCTCTAAATTATAGGATTCAGAAAGGTGTAGTCATGAATGTGTGACTGATCACTGATTGGTGTGTTGTTTGTTTTTTTTTAAGAGGGAAGCCAAGATCCCACTTCATTCTCTGTCTTCCTCTTACCCATATGAAAACTTCATAGGAAATACACTTTTTAGAGGCCAGGAGCAAGCCTCACTCCATGACGGATAGGGCTTTAATTTGGTTGTGTGCTTGACCAGGTCTGTGTGATGCATAGTGGGAGGTATATGTTCCCAGAGCTCTGATTCATTTTTTTTCTTGGTAGGAATTAGGGGACTTGAAAAATTTCTGCATTGATGTTCCCAAATCTATTGACATGGGTTTTATTAGGCTATTTTACTGTTTTTTTTCCTCATTTCACTTTGTCATTGTATTCAAAATGCTTCTTCGTTATTTAAAAGGTCATCCTTTGTTTTTCCTTTGTCTATTGCTACTTACGCTGTTCACCTAAATACTAATGTTCCTGTTAGATCTTCATCAAACTTGATCTACAGTAAAAAGCACAAGGATTAGAAAACTGCCAGTTCTTGATTTTAGTTCTGCCATATATTAAACTTTGTTTATGTGTGTGAAAATTTCTGACATGTTTCTTGTTCTGTATAGGCTCTATTTAGGAAGGGAATAGTGATGCCTAGAAATGAAAGTAAGAATACACTGAACCATATATATATATATATATATATGTGTGTGTGTGTGTGTGTGTGTGTGATTATTTTGTGCATATTTTTATTTTAAATTTCCAAAACGTAAGAAGAAAATAAGCCTAATTTCGACTTCCAAATAAAACAAACACAAATCCAAAGAGAATCATAATGTTTGAGTTTCAGGATTATTTAGTTATTCAGTGTCAGCAGTTCTACAGAGATACAACTTCTTGACTTCTTGAATTGTGTCTAATAGAAGAAAACCTGCCTCCTTCATTTGCTGAATGATTTCATAACTGTATCTCTCTAAATTATAGGATTCAGAAAGGTGTAGTCATGAATGTGTGACTGATCACTGATTGGTGTGTTGTTTGTTTTTTTTTAAGAGGGAAGCCAAGATCCCACTTCATTCTCTGTCTTCCTCTTACCCATATGAAAACTTCATAGGAAATACACTTTTTAGAGGCCAGGAGCAAGCCTCACTCCATGACGGATAGGGCTTTAATTTGGTTGTGTGCTTGACCAGGTCTGTGTGATGCATAGTGGGAGGTATATGTTCCCAGAGCTCTGATTCATTTTTTTTCTTGGTAGGAATTAGGGGACTTGAAAAATTTCTGCATTGATGTTCCCAAATCTATTGACATGGGTTTTATTAGGCTATTTTACTG
>NW_020799099.1:35738155-35780103 GCF_003259725.1 Athene cunicularia
ATATATAGATATATAGATATATAGAAATATATATATATATATATATATATATATATACAACTACATATACATAAAAATAAGTGGTTTGCGGTAAAAATACGAATTAAAAAAAATGGAGAGAAAGCCGAAATTTCTCTAGAGAAACAGAATTATCAAATTGCATGCATTAGTCGTTTGCCAGTGATCTAGGATGGTGATTCGCAGACTGTCCTCTGTAGAGCATTTTTATTTAGTCTGAGGAGGTACTTTTGTTAAAATCGTGTGTCAATGATGAAAAATTGAAATAAGAGGTCAACCCCCTATCCTAGGAATTTCACTTGGGTCTGGCTTCAAGGAGAATTGCAACAGTTCCCTTATATTTCTCTGTCTTATGGGGTTCCTGGACAAGAAATTAAGTTTTTCTTTCTTTAATGTCTCTGTGCTGTAAGGACAGCTGAGTTCAGTATGCTGTTTGTACTAAAGTTGGAAGGGAGAGACAAAAGAGAGAAAGCAAAATAACAGAATTATCTAGAGTCACATAATTTATAAATCTAATATGTACTTCAAGCAATTGGGGGAGAATAAATATTAGTAAATGTAAAAATATTAGTAAATAATTTGTTCTTTTAGTGGGACATAGGAAATGGAATAAACATAATTTTAAATGTATCTTCCCCTCACAACAATGAGCAAACAAGTTCAGTCCTCATGTTAAAGTTCTTATTCTCCTTAATATTGTGGTAAAAATATTTTTCATGTAACAGCAGGATGTGCTTTGCAAAAGATCTGCAACCAGGACATGCATATAAATTACTAAATGGCAGCTGCCATATATGAAGGAGAGAGGAAGACTTTTTGCCGTAAAAAAAGGTTTCCCCTCCATACAAACAAAATACCAACTGAAATACATCATGGAAGTCAAATAGTACTATGATCTTAGTGCAATGACTTTCAGTTTCCTGAATCCTTTCAGGTGTATCTTAGGGTGTGGTATTCCAACAGAGAAAAGAACAAATTGTGTTGCAGCCTAAGATACACAGAATAATGTAAGGGAAAATATTATGGCAATGGAAAATTACAAGAAACCTATTTTAAGGAAATTTAGGAAGTATTTATTTCATGGAAAAGGGGGAAAAATTAGATGACTAGATAGGAAGTGATTATTTAATCACAGAATCAACCCAACAGCCATAACTATCAAATGTTTCAATTAACCATTTTTCCAGCGGGCTAAATTTCATGCTGCACGTTAGGCTAGCAAGTTTTCTCAGTAAGCTTTCTCATATTTTTGCTACTATGCCTTCTTTGAATTATGTCATCTGAATTACACGTTTCTGTCATTTCTTATGTTTCTACATTATTCTTCCATATCAATTCTCATATTTGAAAAGAACGTCTAACTCTGTCATTTACTTTGGCGTTAGAGAAAATTTCCAGCCTTTTATTTTTCAGAATATGTGGAAAATTTGCATTGGTGCTAAAGGACTATAGTGAGGCAAACCACTATTTCTGTATTTTTGTAACACAGAATTGAGGGATGGGACTATTTACATTAAAATAAACAAAAAAATAAAAACTCCAAAACCTTGAAGGGCTGTTAATTTCAGTTACTCAAAATGTTGTTATGTAATCTCACTACGAGTAGCAGTAGTTTCACTGATGCAAACAGGACTTAATCTAAGAGGTTCTCAAACTTTCCCCACTACTGCATCCCAACAGCCCCTCAATAATGTTTGCAGAATCTAATGCTCCAGTCTCTAGCGAAGAAAAACCTTCACTTAATGTAAGTTTTCTGGTTTAGAACATCAAACTTTTTCTTGGAGTGTCTCATTAGACATTACTTTCCATTCATTAGCAGCTACTCATTGTGCAGTTTGAGCAGAATGTAATCTCTGTACATGTGTCAAATACTTCCACCCTGATTTTTAGTTACTTTATAGAGAAATTGTTATAGCGGATATCTTTGTTTCAACTGTTTTGGTTTTTTTTTTTTTTTGGGGGGGGGGTGTGTGGCAATAAATAGTCCAAAAAAAACCAATCAGGATGTTGAGGGTTCATCTATGAAAGTTTATGAACTTAAAATATTTTTTCTAGATCATACATTGCAATATTACATAGCTCTACCTAAGAGAACTAGGCAAGAAATTTTTGTGCTCCATTGTCAAAAAAAGAGTAGAAATAAATTTAAAAACTAAAACCAATGAGAGGGAATAAGGAAGCATAGCATGTCAGCAAATTAGATATTTTATTACTGTCATCAAAATTTCTACTAATGGCACATTTTGTCCTAAGATATAACAAAAATAATTTTACCATGTGAAAATCAAGTAAACATTTAATATTCAATTTTAAAATGTATGTATTCCTCTATAAATAAACTCCAAAACCTTGTTATCAAAAGGAGACTATGGTTTTCTAAGGTAATTAAATTACTGTTCACTAATATTGTTGTGGGTTAACTCTGATGAGCAGCTAAACACCACACAGCTTGCTGACTTCCCCCCCCATCCAGTGGGACAAGAGAAAAGGAAAGGAAGAAAAAAACCCAGAAAACTTGGGAGTCAAAATTAAAAAAAAAAAAAAAAAAAAAAAATTAGGCCATGATGGATAAATGGAAGAATAGAGAACAAAACAAGTGATGTCAAGACAATCACTTACCACCTCCCATGGGTAAATCAATGCCCAGCCAATTTCCAAGCAAAAAATGGCGAACCATGCTAAACCCCCCTATTTTCCCTTTTACTGCTGAGCACATAACCTATAAGGGTAGCCTTTTTTTGTGTGTGTGTTTTTTTTTTTGTTTTTGTTTTTTTCCTGATTACAAGGACAGCTTTGGTACCCACATGTACCCATGTATCTGTTACAAACAGTGCTGTACTTAACAAGTGTATAGCACTAGGATATAAGTTCTTGTAAAATCTGAGATTCCTTTATAATGGTCTGGATTCTCTGCCATTCTGTGGAAAAGCTTTAAGTGATTGTTTGTCTCCCCTGTGAGCAGGGTAGAATAATTGTCAGTTTTCTCTTGCCCGTAAACAGAATGCACCAATAATTCAAGTACAAATTAAAAAAATAAATAAATAATAATTTTAAAAAAAATTACACCATCTCATTAATCAGTTCTCCTAAACTTTCCCAGTGTTAGAAAAGTAGAAGCACAAAGAGATTTAGAGCAAAGGAACTGCTATAAATAAGGAAAGGACAAAAGACATAAGGTCTTGTCTGAGTTAAATGATGAGTTTCAGCTATTGTCTGGAGGTGGTTTTCTTCACTCATTACCATTCTAACCAGCTGCAGAGATGGCCTCTGAAATCTACATTAAGGCAAGAGTTCAAAGGTTAAGAAATAATGAAAAGATGATGCCTACATTCTACTAAAGTGATAGCTTTTTCCTATTGTGGGAAACGCATACAATCAAAATCCAGAAATTACAAGATGATGCTAAAATAACAGTTTTAAGTAGCATTAAAGGGGAGAGAATTAGAGATCACATGAAGATTATGGAAAATGATGTTTATTAGCATCACTTGTGGTTAGAGCACTAAACAAACTGTTCTTTTTAAGTTTGTTCTAACAGTCCTTCTGTGAAATCTAATACAATGTTTCCTTTCATCTCCTTTGCCCTTGCATCCCGTCTCTCCACTGCAAATAGACAATGCAGCTGGTCACACTTCCAATCTTTCTTCCTTTCTTCTACCTGGGTGATAGCAGTAGCCCTCTGGGATTCTTTGAAATGTGGCTGGTGAGCAAGATATTTTGCTGTTTACAATGACTAGCAATGCTTGCAAGCATACAGAGAGCATAATTAGTTTTTCTTTATCTGTTTCTGTGTGTCTCGAAGTCTCTCAGTGACAAAATACATGCTCTCTCACAAACACCAAGAAGGAGAGAGGAGCACATTGTGAATGAGCTCATTTTGAGCATCACCTTATGGTTTCAGCAGCTCAGTTGGCTCTGTGCTTGGAGCAGTGGGAAATGTTTGGCAGCACAGTTGTGTGATTTTTCTACATGCTCATCAGTTTGATCCAAATGGGTGAACAGCTGGGATCTCACCATCTTGAAGACAATTGCTTACCGGAGTTCATTTCTCTGGCAGACGTTATGCTGTAATCTTACTGAACGGTCCTTTGTTATTTTTATTTCTTCCCTTTTTGCCTAATGAAAATAATATTGAAGTTCAACCAGAGAGTCTTTGTTATATCTAGCAATTAATTTTAGAGTAAAAAGCATATTATTATATTTCAAAAATTTCAGGGAAGGCATGACAAATAGGATTTCTTGTGGACATAGTTTAATGAGGTGTTTTTCCTCCATTGAAAATGAAATAAATGATTTTTCTGATTTGAAAAAGTACCTAAACCATATCAATAAAGTTCAGTAATTATATGCAGAAGACCCACAAATGGTCCCACTGAAAAAAGTTCCTATTAGTCTGTAGAAAGGATGACAGAAATCTTGTTGCTCAGAAGAGAAACCAAGTTAAGGCAATCAGGCAAAGACACTCATGAACTGTTTCTGATTGGTTGTTTTGTATGTTTGTGGGGGTGGTTTTTGTTCATGTTTTTCTTTAAGGTCATATAAGTACTTTAATAGAAGTACGGGTTTTCCCCAAAAAACATGAATAGTGGTGTTGACTGAAGGGTATGTACCTCACTGCCACCAGGTAGCTCCAGGAATGTAAACAAAATTTCAGATCTCAGATTTTTCTTATCATATGTTTGATTTCAGACATCAAATTATTTTACTTGATTTTTTTTTTTTTTAAAACATTTTTCGCCTAAGAAACCTATTTTAATGTTTGTCCTCTGGAAGAGGACACCAAGTATATTAAAACTGCTTATCAGTTAAAGGGCAGTAGCCCTGTTTAGGTACCCTGGTTCTTCACAGAGAAACTAAATTATCTGTTTCTTAGTTCTTGTAGTGGAGAAGATTGAGGTAAAAACAGGTGAAGCGAATCATCTATGTTGATATAGTTAGAAAATAGTAGAACCAATTTTACTTTTTGAAGTAATAGACAGATGTTAATTTTCTGGATGACTGCTGGTTATTTGCAGTCAGCTGATCTGATTACCTTAATATTACACATGATAACCTCTCTGTGTAGCTATCTCTAGAGGAAAAGAAGCTTTTTGTCTATATCTATTGATAAATTAGAACAAGAAACGTGTTGACTTCTTTATATAATTTGCTTTGCTTAATTTAAGACTTTATCCCTGGTGTAATGAAATATTATTACGTGTCTCTTTGGACAACAGTAGTATATTCAATGTATCTTGAGTAAGAATGTAATTATAACTGCAATCTTTATTGTATTCCCCTCGGTAAAGTGAAAAGTCTGAAGACTTTCATACTCTTCAGCCTCCCCAGGGACATACTGGAGTCCCTATCACTAGAGGTTTTCAAGACACAGCTGCTCAGGGTGCTAGATAATCTCATCAAGGCTCTCTTGTCGATGAAAGGTTATCCCAGAAAATGTTCCAAACTGAGTCATTATATGATTTCTATGATTTAAGAGAACATTATGGCTAGTGGGCTTGCAGTGAGCAGAGGAGAGTAGGTTAGAAATCTGAATACTTTCTTCCTCTCCTCCTCCTAATTTTTATTCTCTGACATTGAATGATTTTGGGTCTATTTCAATCTGCATTAGATGATGGTGCCTTAGGACTAGTAGAGTGTCAGTGTGTTAAGGGTCGCCATGCCTGGAGCAATAAACTAGTAGTGGATGCCTACCTTGACAGCTTGAGTGATGTACGAGGGAAAATCAACATGGGAAAGAGTTATTCCTGGAAAAATCATATAATTAGAGATTCAGAAGCTGCTGATGAAATATTCACACCGATTTTTGTGATTCTTTTTTCTTTTTCAAGACTTTTGCCTTTGTTTTCAATCTAAACTTGGTAGCTCTGTGAGAAAAATTGTGCTGTTTAGGGTATGTGAGAAACAGTTAGATCCCCTCTCCTCCCCCAATATTTAGAGTGGGGACTAAAATTCTTTTGATCAGTTTTAGATATTACTACTTATTTGAACCTAGTCCATCTTCACTACAGAAAAAAGCTGGCAGAGAGGTTGCATATGTATTCTCAGTACAGTCAGGCATAACCTTTTCAATTAATAATTTTCTCTTCACAGACTCTTCTGTTAGTCCAGTCCAGAGTGCTATTCTCTTGAAATGTTAACTTTCCAAGAAAAACAAACAGTAAATCTCTACAGCAATGCTTAGAGCAAATACTTTTTCTCAGACAGGAGAGAAGATGATCTGTATAGAGTTTCTACTTCCAGGTGCTTCTCTCTCTCCTTTTCTTTTCCTCCTCCTCATGTTCAATATTTTTACACAAAAATATGTTGGAAAATTAAATAAAAAATGTGTTGGAAAATAAAGCGCTTTTTTTAATGAAAAAAATTTATATTTAAAGCCTTAAATATTTTATGTTGTTTCAAAAGTTATTGTGATCCAAATAGGTAACTAGTGGAAGTATGGAAGCCTTTACTTGTAAAATCTAAATATCAGATGTCTTAAGTTTTTTGTTTTAAACTTTGAGCAGAATCGTCTTCAGGTGCAGCTGTGTTGGTATAAAAGGTCACATCTTTCTGTGAATGGAGTGAATTGTGTACTACATCAACCTTGCTAACTTTTCTTAAAGGAAACTAGGGATAAATCGCATGAACTGGTTTGTGACAGGCCAGTACATATCAGACAAAGTCCTAAATGCAAAGAATTTTAAATGTTATTTTGTAATGTTGGCATTTAATTTGACAAACCGTATGTAAATAGATGCTTATTTGATGAATGAAAATCTAGTTTCATCAAGGGGATATTACAGTATTTTTTGTTAAAGTTCAAAAGACATACTTTTAGAAATCTCCTGGATTTTTTGGGAAAAAGCCTGGAATCTCAGTCTTTAGACATATCACAACTATCAGAGAAACATATCTTTAAGTTAATGTGTCTGTTAGAAGTAATGGGAATTGCATTGCTGATGTTCTATGTAATAGCCAAAATGCTGAAAAACTGAAATGGGATGGAAGAAATTTAATCTGTTTCTTTCACAAGGGAGCATTTCTATGCAGTATGAGTATCATACTGTCAGTCTAGCTCAGGTCTTTCACCAATAGTGACAAGTTCCTCTAAATAAAAAAACCCTAATATTGTTTGTCCCCACATGACTGACTTTTTATTTGCTTTGGTAAGAAAAATAATTTGTCTTTACTTATGGTTGATTGAAATTATTTGGTATTTATCTGCCAGTAAAACAAAATCCTAACAAATGCTAGGGCCGATATCTAATTCTAAGACATTTATAACATGTAAGTGAGAAAAAGGAAAAGCTTAAATCCTTTACTAGGAAAAGTCCTGAAATTATGTTATAATATAGTCAGCTGCTGTTTTACAAGATGATTCAATGCCATATGTGACCGAATAGAAACATCCTGAGCTGTTTCTGGCTTTTACAGTTTGTCCCATTTCTGACAACCATAAAGTTCTGCTTTCAAGTATTGCTTAGTTTTGTAACACTGAGTTTTGTTCTATGAATAGAAATGTATACATGTAACTTTCAATTCTCTAGTTGAAGTACGAGAAGTACTCTTACTTTACCAAATATATGGTGAGCTTTTAATTCTACTGCATTTTACTTCAATGTTAAGTGATAGGAGGAAGAGGACATTTTCTAAAACGATAGCTTTGAAAGTGCTTTTGATACAACTAAATTTATGTTTAATGAAAACTAAAAATATTGTTTGAAGGTTATAGGCAGGAAAAAAAAAATAAAATTGGAAGAACAGTTAAACTGGTAACACTGTAATTTCTGTGGCTGTATCTGCAACTGATAAAATGGTGTCCAGCCAAGAGAACTTCCTGTTCTCTGCAGGTTGAAATTAATCATGTCATAGACACTATTTATTTTTCTGTTGTGTATACTGCAAATTTTGGCAGTGTTACTTGTGTTACTATAAGTGTCTGGCTAGCCTAATACAACTTCTGCCCTGAAAATAAGGTCCAAAGTAGCTGGACAAAGTGCTTGATTTGAGTGAGGACCTCAGAACAGGTGGTGTGGTATCTACTGACTGGGTAGCAGCCTCAGCCACAGGGAAAAACCACTCAGTTCAAATAGCTCAAATCAGGACCAACATGGTTTATGATTTTATTAATGACTTGTATCAACTGCAAATCAGTGAACTATTAATTTAGGATCAATAGCAGCAATAGAGCAATAAACTGAAATATTAGACACTTGCAAAATGTTAATAAAACTTCACTGATCTACAACTAAGTTTTAGGAAGTTACCATTCCCTGTGTGCAGTGATAGGAGTTCATCTCCTCATTCCCAGCCCCAGCGTTTCCAGCACTCCCCTCCTGGGGAAACCTTGGGAAACAAAGATAAGGATCTCCAGAGAAGAGTGGACCACATTGTCAGTCTTTTTTTTTTTTTTTTTTTCTAATCTGGAATCTGGATTTAGAGTGGGATAAAAGGGTTTTTTTTGTTTGTTGTTTGGTTTGGGGGTGGTTTGTTTGTTTTGTTTTGGTTTTTTTCTGTCTCATTAGGTCCATGTGCAGCTGGTAGATAACACTGGGAGTAGTCAAATGCATTGTATTTGCATGCACATTTCCCAGTTTTGGTGAGTTAAACAGTGCAGCTGTAGTATAGACGCTCCTTTCTCCTGCGCTTGGACACACAAAAAGGCTACCTTTGAGGAAACAAATAGTTCGCACAATTTGCCTATTGCAATGTCAAGTCAGCTTGCTACAAAACAGTTTGAAATCATTCGCTTCAAACTGCAGGGGACTAATTCCTTGAAAACAATTTTCACTACATCGACAGACGCGTATATGACATTTTTCAGAAATACAGATGACAAACAGTGGCAGCTGATCTCCACATGAGTATAAATTCTTCACAAGGGTCTGCATGTTCAAGACTGTGTGCTTTCTATGCAAATGCCTCTGCATGATTCACAGAATCGAGTATATTTCAAGCAAGGAAGTTGGGATATATTTTTGCCTGAGGTTGATCCGATCAGCTCCTTTGGAGTTGGAATTTTTGCCCATCCAACTGTACCAGGAAAGCAGTGGACAGCACTTCCATAATCATATTAAATACATGTTGAGCTAATGTTTCTTCCAGGTTACATATGCACAGTTTTCACTGGAATCTTTATAATAAATTGCATTTCTGCATTTTCATATGAGTGACACAGAAGATGTGGTTGCTACTGAGGTAGTTGATTTGTATCTGTATTTGGTTTTGTCCCTTTGTTTCCCTTACTGTGCTTGGGATGTATCCATTACAATAGTGTCATTACAGTTTAATTTGTTATTTTCTGGTAACTTTCCATTGTCAAGATGGCTCCAATACAGGTCTCATTATTCCTAGTTGCTTTTTAGCCTTTTGTTTTATTCTGATTTGAGTTAATTTAATCCCATAGTGCATAATCTTTTGCTCATTGTGTCTCCCTCGTTCAGTACTTTCACCAGCATTTGTAATGGTTTTAGTAAACAGTTTAGCTAGAACAGAATAACTTGGATGGTTCAGTTCCATGAACTAGTACTGGCTGCCATTGGTTTCCTTTGTTATTTTTTTACTTCTCAGTTTTTATATATTCTAGATAATTTCTTAGAGATATGGGGTTTACCTTGGTTTTGATAGAAATTCTCTGATTTATTGACACCCAAGCTTCATTGTTATGTTGGAACTTTATCAATGCTGGATGAGAAAGCCCATTCTGGCTTGGTTTCCTTGCTAGTCTCATTAAGATAAGATGAATCCCATGAGCTATGGATATTGACCAATGCGGGGATGAAAGGGTAGGTGTGCAGCCATGAATCTACAGTAAGGAAGCAATGACAAACTACTGACAGAAAGAAAAGGTGTGTATCATTTTTAAGAGATCTTGCATTTAATTCTTTGTAGTCCTCAGAAGATGGAAGAACTTGTCTAGGCTCAGGGTTGAGCTGCTGCTTTGTGCGACACCTCGGTGTTTCTGTGTGATGTTTTGGATGGCACCTGAAGCTCATACGAGTTACTTTCCTTATTTTCTACCAGTAGAAACTTTTAAAATGTCTTTAAAGATAATTCCTCCTTTGAGTTATTTATTGATCACTCACCTTCAAAGAAGTGATAACTTTCAGTAAACCTTTAGGGGTCAAATGGTTCTCATTTCCTGTATTAAAGCATTTCTTCTCTTAAGCCTTTTTAATTAATTCACTCTTACAGAGAATCCTTGGACTTAATCCCTTCTTGAAGACTGGTTACCTCCACCTGTCCAAAGATTGTTGGAAGAAATTATTGTCTAACAATATGCAAAGATTCCTTATCCAATTCCAGAACATAACTAATGCTAGAAATAAGGCAAAAATCTCTATCCTTAAATAATTCTCTTAACTTAGTTACCTGTTTGAAGTGTGTCAAATGACCTTTCTGTAACTGTATATAAAATAGCTTCATTTTTTATAAAGTAGAAACATTGGACTCATCTCTGCACAAAAGACATTAGAACCTGCCAAACCTTTGAAGGGAATATATATTAATCTTTATATAGAAATATGACTGTGAAAAATCAGCAGTTTCTACATGCATATGTACACATGCATGTACATGAATACATAGATTATGTTTGTGTTTGAGAAGTTTTCCTTAAGACTTGAAAAAACTGGGTTTTAGCATTAACTAATTTTTTTATAAAGAAATGTGAGAGGCACTCTACTTGTATGACTTTGCAGTTCTGATAACAGATCATAAGCACCACTGACTCTGAAACTGGGAAGATGGATTAAATTGGAACATAGATTAAATGGCTGACTGCAATTTTATTTCAGCTGCTTTTAAACCCTGCGCTGGTCAAATAGAGGCCTAAATAAGTTTTTGCTGTGATCTAAGGAGTTTGGTGTCACATAGCACATGCCTTGGAGCTTGGCAAATGTCATCTTCATCTAGTCCAAAGAAACAATTTGGTATTCTGCTTCAGTTTCCAATGTAGGGAGCATGTTTGCTGTCTCTTACTTGGGTTTTTTTTGTGGGTTTGGTGGGTTTTTTTTTTTGTTGTTGTTTATTTTTTGGTTTGTTTTTTTGTTGTTTTTGTTTGTTTGTTTGTTTTTATATATATATTTTAACCTGTTTTAGAGGCAGCTAAAGGCTTTCCAGTAGTATAGGCAAAATTGAATTTTTGTCACTTAAAGTATGCAGGGCCAAAACCTGTCTCTTAAGTAAGAGAAGACTTGAAGTTTTGAATCAGCCATGTCTGATGTTGTCATCTTGTTTCCCATCCATTGAACATCACCAGCTGTTTTTGGAAGGAGCTTGCCCCTAATATAAATTTGGAATATGAATGCATGGAAAATACACAGAAATTATCCTGAAATGTGGTGGTTTATGCATAAGAGGAAAGACATACAAGTCAATTTACAGCTGTCATTCATTCTAATACAAAAGAATTCAGCTGTCAGGGTGGTAGAATAAATCTGCATATTTCATTGTGCAGACTGTTCTGCTAATTCTGGTTGAAATGTGTTAAAGTAACTGTAGAAGAAGGAGGTAAATGGTTAATCAGAATCTGAAAGCAAGCAAACAAAAAAAAAAAAAAAGGCTGATGCTCCTTAGACTACAGTATTTGAAAACATACAGATGTGTTGTCAGGCTTGAAACTGTACTGCAATTGTAGCTGTCGTAGGTCCACTCAAATGAAACCTGTACAGGTCAATTCATTTAACATTTTTCTAGTATATGAGAAAAACAGCACATCAATGCTTCCTGAAAATGAAGAATTTCAAGTCGAGGTTTTGCATGAGTGATCAAGTATTTCTAGCTATGACACAAGGCAGTCTAAAGAAAACAAAACAGAAAGTTACACAAATAAGATCCGTGAGGCTTCATACTGTTATTATAAAATACTATTTTAAATGGTATTTATTCTTATGTATAATCTTTGTTACCATATTCATTCATCTGAAACCATATCTTGCTGTAATTAAGAAGGTAAAATCTACCCTAAAACATACGTTCATGAAAAATGGCAAGGAAAAGGTCTGTGGCTTCCAGCAACTATCGAGTCCATCCATCTGCCTCAGAACAGAATCAGATACCACTGATAACTGCCTGATACAATTAAGTTGTTCATAATATCTGCTAGTGGTGGAGTCTTCAACCACCTCTTAGATAACTTTTTAGCATTCTCTTCTGATGTCTGTCTTGCATCTTCCATCCTGCCATTTAAATGCACATCATCTTCACCTATGGTCAACAAGTATGGAGATCCATTTTTATACCTTTCCTCCTAATAGGTATGTAAAAAGAGAGGGAGAGGTTTAGGATGAAAATGGAAGAATATATTTCTTTATCAAATAAATACAGACAGCCAGGAGCACTAAATATATGTGTAAAATGAATATATTATGAAACAAAGCATCAAGCTTAAATAATTAAAAGCTTTATCTCATTCAAAAAAATGCACCTATCTATATGGATCTTTGCTAATATAGTGCATTATCAGCTATTTTTATTATAATGGAGAAATGGTATGTAGTTATTGCAATTATGTAGTAAAATGCTGTAGTTGAGGTTTTTAAATATTGTAAAATGACCCTGAATATATGTTTGGGTTTGGTTGGAGCTTGTTTTGTTTTGGACTTCTTTTTGAGGGAGGGAGTGTCTTTTTTTGGTTGGTTGGTTGGTTGGTTGGGTTTTGGCACATATGATAGCATTGGTGTGTTGGAAAAATCTCTAGCATATTCGAGTTAAGAAGCATAGAAAAATACAGCACAGATTTTTAACATGTGACTGAGTATCAAGGAAAGGTTTAAGTCCATATCCACAGTTGTGTCACACCAGAAACAAATATCAATACATAATTTGTTTTAGAATAATGATGGTAGTTTAAACAGATATTTTATCTGTATGGAAATTACATTTGACTTTACGAATATAGTTCCTGTTGTAGCATATTATTAGCTGAACTGTGCCATTAAACATCCAGCATTTTTCCACATCAATTTAAACAGAAGTAAATGTGTCCTCTTGAACATAGTAATTGCATCCTAGCATTTTTTTTTTTAATTCAAAATCATTCATTTTACAGACAATAATATGGTTTATCTGCTAACATAAATTCCTTGGGGCACAGATAATGCATTAGTCTCTATTTAGAAGACAGGCACATCATGGGAACTACTAGAAATGAAGGATAGTAATTACATTCCCTAAGGGGAGAGGGAGAAGCTTAGTTTAAATTTTAGGAGAGATATGAATGAGAACTCTGCACAGAATGAATTTCAGCCAAAATGAGCAAAACCTTTGTCTCTATATTTTAAAAAGTATATTGTGGCTCAAAGTTCCAGGCCATTTTAAATAAACAACTTGAAAATGTGATGAATATTGGTTTTGGGTGTGTTTGCTAACGGATAAAATGAAGTGCTATTATTCCATACTATTATGGAATTGAAGATAACTGACCTTTTGTCTTAAAAGACAAATTTGGTAGTTAAAGACATATTTTGTTTATTGATTGAAAAAAACAAAGAAACAAACAAACAAAAACAAATAAACCACGAGCAAAATAAAATTAAAAAAAAAAAACAAAAAAAAAAACCAAACAAACCTTAGCGTTTGCAAATAAATTTCTATACCTTTTTAGGAAGTCTGTTTTAATGGGGAAAAACAGTAATTAAGCATGTCTGTCTAAGCTCACTCTAAGCTGTACTGCACAGTGATTGTCCTATGCCGCTGAAGTCCATCCATGTTAATGGATATATAATCAATGTGTCAAACTCTCTGAAAACTGAAAATGCAGCACTTAACAAAGAACCAGCAAAATGAAAGGGAGAATTAATGCCTGTTCTGTTCCTAATCTCTGCACGTTATAACTGAATGCAAATGGCACCATTCTGAATGAGTAAACATTGAAATCGGAGATATTGACAAAACTTCTCATGCTGCTTTACTAATTTGTTAATATAAAACCACAAAGCAATGGAATAGCTTTCTACTTTCGTTGTCATTATTGTCATGTTATAGAAACTGTTCAACGTTCTTATAGGAGCAGTCAGTTCCTTTGTAAGAATCCACTTTCTTGTCTTGCTTTTTCATCTAAAAGTAATTGAGTTATATTCATGGTGGTGCATCCCAAGTTTGGAGTAAAATTTTCTTGTCCAGATTCTTTAACTAACTGTTGTGTTGTATGATTTAAATAAATTTAGAAGGACGGCAGTCCTAAAACTGCTTCATTCTTAAATGTCTTTTAGATATTCTGAGGTACCTTATCAACAGCACACCACCATTAGGCACTATCAATAACATCTGTGCCTTCATGGCCTTCTGCAGCCTGAAGGCACAAAGGGTTTCCTGGGTGTATTTCTGTTCACAGAGGATGCGTTACTGGGTCCTCTAGGCCTATGTAAAAGCTAGATGACTTTGAAATGAACTCACATTGGTTAAGGAAGCAAAATCATAAATACATAAAGCATGCAAATTATTCTGTAGTAGAAAGACCCATGGTTGTGTACAGTTAGATCAAGAAGCTCATGTTGGAGCTCTGCAAGCCAACAGCTGCCTAGGTCATGACAGCAAAGAAAAACATCAGTTTTACTGTTTGTCTTTACTAGTAGATGCATGCACTTATGCTTGAAATAAAGTGGAAGTCCGTGTTCACAGACTACATCAAAGGAAGAATATCAACTTGGTTCCAACGCTGTGTATGCTATATGGAGTGACTTTTTTTAATTTATTTTTTTTCCCCCATTCATATTGAATTAGTTGCAGGAGTCAGGCTCCTGTTAGTGCAGATACTTGCAAGATCAGACCCACCTTTTTTCCTGTCCTGTATTTTGTGGTATTACAAACAACTTTAAAGCCAATTTAATTTTTCACTAGGATTCATTTAAACAATCTCATAATGTAAATAAGTTAGTCTTTTAAAAAATATATATTTTTTTAATACCAGTATGGGAATTTATGTTTTGTTTCTATTTGTTTGGGTAGAACAAATGTTAGTTAACAAATACCTACAATGAGGGCAGAAAATTCTTCAGCTGTTCCAAAGCTGGGAAAAATTGAGTCTACATTGATAATATCAATTTAAATGTTGGTTCTTACCCTTGAAATGAAAGGAAACAGTTAAGATAAAATATAGGTGCTTACTTTCAATACAAGTATTTTAGAGAATCTTTTGAATTTCAGTGGAAGAGCTATTTTTTAATTCATTTAAATGTAATCACTTTTCTTAACATTGCATTTTATGACAAGTTTGACAATCAGTCACTGTAAAGGAAAATTTTTCAAACCATAAGGCCTTGAATATATTAGAAAAACAAAGGTAGTTTTGTTATCAGAGAAACTGATAATGCTGAAATCAAGCCAAGGCATGTGGGGGGAAAAAAAAAAAAAAAAAAAAAGTCCTCTAAAGACTTCAACCTTTAGAGATCAGCTCATCTTAAAGAGTTCTGCCCTGGTTATGTTTTAAAGCGTGCACACAGAGATACATAGACACACACACAAATTCAGTGGTGCCCTCAGGGTGCCTCCGTTTGTATTACAGGGCATCTCGTTCATAGTTCACCCAGGATAGAACTGCTCAGCTTCCCTTTGTGCTCTCAAAGCCACCTATAATCATACAAATAGAAGTACCCTTAGGGCACTGCATACTATTCATCTAGAAACGCCAGAGCTCCTTTGCGGTATGAAGAAAATATAAAAAGTAAGAAAGAATTTGTTTTCCTCCATGGTAAATAAAACCCAAGTACTCATCAATTTATATTTCTGAAGTTGAGCTGGTTGTTTTTCTGAAAAGTTAAGACTTTGTAGTATCTTTTAATTTCAACAGCCAAATGATTGGTCACAGCCTGAGAGATGTAGGTTGTTCCCTGGGAGATTTGCCTCTTCCTGTACACGGAGAACATTTTTCAGAGCAATTTGCATTTTCTTTAATAAGAAACCAGAAGCTTCAAAATAAAAGACCGAGCAGTACCAAGTAAGATTCATAGCTGGAATTCTGCATCACACAGACTCCCTTTACAAACTAAGATTGAATCATTATTAATGTGCTTGCTTTTTCACAGAAAATAATACAGTGCTTTAAAAAAATGCTGTTTCAAACCTTCCCTTTTTCTAAGTTACTTCTTACCTTGTTTACCACGATTTAAAAAAAAAACCAAACCAAACAACAACAAAAAACCCCAAACCTAAACAAACAATAAACCAAACAAGCAAAACGAACCACCAAAAAATCCCAGGAAGCTTTATCTAGTCACACTACCTCCCTTTAACTTGGGATAAATTAACATTGATATCGCACAGAATCATCTAGGTTGGAAAGGACCCTGGAGATCACCTAGTCCAACTGTTTGTCTAGCACAGTTCCCACCTACAGCATATCCTTAAGATCTAAATCGACCTGACTCTTGAACACCTCCAGGGATGGGGACTCCACCACCTCCCTGGGCAGCCCATTCCAACGCCCAACAACCCCTTCTGGAAAGAAATGCTTCCTAATAGCCAGCCTAAACCTTCCTTCACACAACTTGAGGCCATTCCCTCTTGTCCTATCACTTGTTCCTTGGTTAAAGAGACTCATCCCCAGCTCTCTGCACCCTCCTCTCAGGGAGCTGTAGAGGGCGATGAGGTCTCCCCTCAGCCTCCTCTTCTCCAGACCAAACACCCCCAGTTCCCTCAGCCGCTCCCCGTATGACCTGTGCTCCAGACCCTGCACCAGCTCCGTTGCCCTTCTCTGGACACGCTCGAGTCATTCAATGTCCTTTTTGGAGTGAGGGGCCCAAAACTGAACACAGGAATCGAGGGGCGGCCTCACCAGTGCCCAGTACAGGGGTGAGATCCCTTCCCTGTCCCTGCTGGCCACGCTATTGCTGACACAAGCCAGGATGCCATTGGCCTTCTTGGCCCCCTGGGCACACTGCTGGCTCCTGTTCAGCCGGCTGTCAATCAACCCCCCCAGGTCCCTCTCTGACTGGCAGCTCTCCAGCCACTCCTCCCCAAGCCTGTAGCGCTGCTGGGGGTTGTTGTGGCCCAAGGGCAGCCCCCGGCATTTGGCCTGATTGAAACTCCTCCAGTTGGGCTCAGCCCATGGCTCCAGCCTGTCCAGGTCTCTCTGCAGAGCCTCCCTACCCTCGAGCAGATCAACACTCCCACCCAGCTGGGTGTCATCTGCAAACTGACTGAGGGTGCACTCGATCCCCTCGATCCCCTCGTCTAGATCATCAATAAAGATGTTAAACAGGAGTGGCCCCAAAACCCAGCCCTGGGGGACACCACTCGTGACCGGCCCACAGCTGGGTTTAACTCCGTGCACCACAAGTCTCTGGCCCTGATCATCCAGTTTTTTATATCTTTGATATGATCTTTGATATAATGTAATAAATTCTTCATGATAATTAAACAATTCTATTGCCAAACAGCTTTCCCTTTTGTTTCAAAAATGTGTAGAAGTTTCTTTTCTACTTCTTTCTGGAAGGCTGAATGTTATGTTCCCTCCTAAAATGCAGGTGTTGTGCTTCATGTTTACAAAGACTACAAGAGTCTACATCAAATTTTAAATAAAGTGCTCTTTTTCTGGACACTTAGCTTGTGTTTTGGATTTTTACTGCTATTTTAGAAGGCTGAATATGAACAAGGTTATCAATGAGCTTGATTGCTATTTCCAGTGATGTGAATTTATTTAAGGTGACCTGCAAATGTTACTAACTAGATTCTCCAGATGCAGTAAAGGATTTCATTTCCATAAAACCAAGGGTGCTGAAATGCTGGGGTTTCAACCCCAAGCCCCAAGTGAAGGTTGACATACGGGTGATTCCCACAGCCCTTCACAAAGGAGGGGTGAGTTTACCTTTAGGCTTCTCTCCAGGGTGGGGCCGGCCATGCAGGGAGAGCCATTGGGTAAATGAGCCCCAGGTGTCCTGCTTTAAGTAAACAAGGGTCAGGTGTCCCACTGAGGGTCTAAAAGCTGGGACCACCTGAAGGAAGGGGCAGTGTCTGTCTGTGAGGTGGATGCACTTTGTGGAGTTCTCTGTTGGGGCAGGACCTCCCCAGGACTGGGCTCTAGTCAGGTCTGGCTCTTGTAAGTATGGGCTGTGTAGAGATTCAGTATGTGGCTTCCTTGGTCTTATGTGTTTGTCTTGTTGACTCAGTTGTCTCCTGTCCCTTCTATGGCAGACTGCATTTCACCATTTACACCACCCATTGTTGGTTGAGTGGTGTTGTTAATGGTGTCAGTGGGATTGATGTTGAGTATGTATAATCTGACTGACTTATTTGTACCCCTAGTGCTCACCCATGTACTGACCCTTTTGTATCAAATACAGCTTGGTTATTGGTTTATCTTTATGCTAGGCCTAATAATTGGTAAAATAGGTGCTCTCAGGCTTTCTGATAATGGGCTCCTACGTTTTCACCCTTTTGTTACTGAATATTTGATACAGCTGTTCATATTTCATGCTGTATTCTGTTTTTATGTTTTCACATAAAACAGTGCCCTTTGTGTGGTGTGGTCAATATGCTGGAGGGAAGGGATGTCATCCAGAGGGACCTGGACAGGCTTGACATGTGGGCCTGTGCAAACCCCATGAAGTTTAACAAGGCCAAGTACAAGGTCCTGTACATGGATGGGTCAAGGCAATCTAAAGCACAAATACAGGCTAGGCAATAAGTGCATTGAGAGTAACCCTGTGGAGAAGGACTTGGGTGTAGCAGTGGAGGGAAAACTGACTATGTTACTATTTTATGATAAATTTTAGTAAATTATTTGTTATAGACTTTTTCCATTTTACCTCAAACACATATTGTCCTGACTTTCTAAATAAATGTCTCATTTCTATATCAGTTGTAATTCTAAAAAGTGTCTTTCTAACTACAATTTCTTAGCAGATCAGATGTTTGTGTCCCTGAAGCCTAGTCCAAATTTTGGGTATACTGCTCTTCAGGTGGAGGCAAATATCTCCTTTGTTTCCTAAGCCTGTGGAGAGTGTGGCAGAGACTAGAAGCCAATTGGAAACTGATGAGCCCTACTGTTAAGGTTTTAATTTGGGTAAGGCATTGCAATGTAGAACTCACAGCGCTCATGACCTAACCTCATACAGAACAAATAGCAGGACTGATGCTTGAGCCATGAAGGTCCTGAAAACATACCCCGAGGTATCGAAGCTGTTGGAAGTATCACCCCCACCTTCTCAATTACTTTCATGGACTGAACAGTGAGGCCAGGTCAATTAATTGCCACATACTGCTGGACTGTGGGATACTATTGTAGGCTGTAGTGTCAGATTTTTCTGTAGTAGTCATTAAGTAGTATACCATAGACAATACTGTCTTTCAGCTAACCACAAGCCTGAGGAAAACTGGAACTGTAAGGAAAGAAAACCAATTCAAGCTAATTCTGGAGAAGATTGGAAAGCTGTCAGCAAGAGGAAAACAATTTGAAGAAAGACAAGTATTTACTGTCAAGAGTTGTTGTCCTCTAAGAGGGCTGCTCTCAGATTCTTGCAGTTTCTTGACAACTAAATAAAATCAGAAAGCCAAAATACATATTTGGCAACTCGGGGATTTTTCTGTTGTTCTTGTCTGATATCACCTCTAGACTCAAGAAGCAGCACGATGTATTGTTTGCTTCCAACCACTAACGTATCTGGGATGGGAAACTCCTTTTCCTCTAACTTAAGGATGCTTTCCAAAGTATGAATCATAAAGTATTGGTTTCTATCTGCTTCCACTTTTGCTTCAGGCTGAGAAAGGGAGAGTGTTGTTTGAAAATGTGAAGTCATCATGCAGAAGTTACATCATCCCTTGATTAAGTGCTACTAGAGTAATGGTTTAAATCATTGTTACCCTGACTGAATGTTGCAAAGGCTCCCTTAAACAGCAAAAAAAATCTAACTCTTTCTTGTGAGCAAAGTCAAACATGAACATAGGTTTTGAATATTTGGGTATTTCCCTATGCTCCATGGAAAAAAATATTAAAATTAATTTTTAAAACAGGTGTTACAAGTTACCCTTCACTGAAATGAATTTTCTTTTGTACTGTAGCTAATTTTTTTTTTCCTTGCCATAATTTCAGATATGTCAGGATTCAGGCACAGAATCTTTTTCTTGCTTCCATTCTATTCCATATTCTGTTGCATGTTCTTAATTTTCATTTTTCAAGCTCAGTGTGCTATATGTATAATTTGTTTTGATGACAAAAATGGACAACGAAGAAAAAAAGGTAAAACTAAGAGTTTTGCCTTGCTGACCTGGTCTGAATTTTATATCTGTGTAGTGATTTGATAGATGAGCTTGAGGAGTGATGAGGGGTTAGTAAGAGCAAATTTTCCCTTATATAAAATACAGGTTGGTACCCTTATACACCACACAATGTCTGACTTAAATCAGTCCATTATTGTGGGTCAAATTTCTTATGGCTGAAGGGTAAACTGGTGGTATGAAGTTAAAAATACTGCAGTTATAATTTTTTTTAAAAAAATCCTACTAGTATTTCTTCAATATGTTGGGACATCTTTAATAAGAGGGATTAAATCTCACATAGGGGGAGTCTCATCTGCTCCCTGCATAAAAATCAGCTCATTTAAAAAGATGACAGGTGATAGTAGTAGGTGATTCTTCTGAGAGGTATGGAGGCATCCATCTGCCAACCTGACATACTCTCTAGAGAATCGTGCTGCTTACCGGGGGTTCATGTTGGCGATGTCACTGAGACTGCTGAGCCTTGTACAGTCCACTCACTATTATCCACTTCTGTCATTTCACATGGGCACCAATGCTACAGCCAGAAATAGTCTGAGGAGTATCAAGGATTACAGAGCCTTAAGAGTGTCAGTAAGGGACTCTGGAGCACAGATAGTTTTTTTCATCAATCCTCCTGGTCTAAGGGAAGGGGTTTGAAAGGACCTGTCAAATCTGGCAAATCCACAATTGGTTATGGGACTGGTGCCACAGCCAGGGATTCAGCTACTTAGACCATGGGACTCGCTTTTAGAAACCTGGTCTACTGGGAGCTGCTGGGATCCGTATGCCAGAGAAGGTGAAGAGCATCTTCAGTCATAGGATTCCAAGCTGGTGAAGAGGGTTTTAAACTAAAGGTGATTGTGGAGGAGAAACTCAATCCATTCCGCTCCCACCAGCGTGGAGCCAGAGGTCAGCAATAGATGCTCAGAGCCTGTAGAGGGGTCACAGGTCAGCAGGAGAGCACCCCAAGAACAGCACAGGAATTCCAACCAGTAAGTCACCTTCATCAGGGGCCCAGCTTAAATGTCTCTATGCAAATGCACATAGCATGGGGAATAAACAAGAGGAGCTAGAGACATGTGCACAGCTGCAGGGCTACATACTGGCATCACGGAGATGTGGTGGGATGGCTCCTATGACTGGAGTGTTTGCATGGAAGGAAACAGGTTCTTTAGGAAGGACAGGCAGGGGAGATGAGGAGGGGGCGTCAGTGACCAGCTGGAGTGCATGGAGCTCTGCCTGGGGATGGATGAGGAGCTAACCAAGAGCTGGGAAGAGTGGCCCAGAAAGGCTGTTAATATTCAAGATTCACCTCCTTCAAGCTCAGGAACAATGATGCATCCTGACAAAGAGGAAGAACACCAGGAGGCCTGCATGTATGAACAATTAGCTCCTGGACAAGCTCAGACATTAAAAGGAAGCCTACGGAGGGTGGAAGCAAGGATGGATAGCCTGTGTGGAACACAGAGAAAGGAACGTCAAAGGCAACAAGAAAAGCTTCTACAGGTATGTCAGTGATAAGACTAGGGAAAATGTGCATCCTCTCCAGAAGGAAACAGGAGACTTGGCTACCTGGGATATGGAGAAGGCTGAGGTACTTAATGACTTTTTTGTCTTTGTAGGCAAGGGCTCCAGCCACACCATCCAAGATGCAAAAAGAAAAGGCTGGGACTAGAAGGAGGCAATCCCAAGCACACATACAGGCTGGACAATGAGTGAATTGAGAGCAGCCCTGCAGAGAAGGACTTGGGGTGTTAGCGTATGGAAAACTGACTATGACCCGGCAATGTGCACTTGCATCCTAGAAAGCCAACCGTGTCCTGAGCTGCATCAAGAGAAGTGTGGCCAGCAGATTGAGTGAGGTGATTTTCCCCCTCTACTCCAGTCTCATGAGACCCCACCTGCAGTGTTGTGTCCAGCTCTGGAGCCCCCAAACAAGAAGGACATGGACCTGCTTGAGCGTGTTCAGAGAAGGCCACAAAGGTGATCAGGAGGCTGGAGCACCTCCACTATGAGGACAGACAGAGTTGGGGATGTTCAGCCTAGAGAAGAGAAGTCTCTGGGGAGAACTTATAGCAGCCTTCCAGTACTTCAAAGAGGGTTACAGGAAAGGTGGGAAGGTGGTCTTTATCAAGAAATGGAGTGACAGGACAAAGGTAATGGTTGTAAACTGAAAGATAGATTTAGATGACATATAAGGAAGAAATTCTTCCCTGTGAGGGTGGTGAGGCCCTGGCACAGGTTTCCCAGAGCAGCTGTGGCTGCCCCCTCCCTGGCAGTGTTCCAGGCCAGGTTGGATGGGACTTTGGGCAACCTGGGCTAGTGGAAGGTGTCCCTGCACATGGCAGGGGAGTTGGAACTAGATGAGCTTTAAGGTCCCTTCTAACCCAATGCAGTCTATGATTTCAGTATTTCTCAAGGAGTGTTTAACTTGATGCAACCCGTGAACTTTCTAGGTTTTAAGGCATAATTTGGAAACTGCTGCAATTTACAGAATAAAAGTAATATTAACTGGAACACAACACAAAAATAAAATCTGTCCTTCTTTCTTACGAGTGTTAATAGGCAAGTTATTGCAGCTGTCACTACACTATCATCCAAGCTATTCCCAGTTTGAGTTTTGATCTTTGGAGAAATTTTTATATGCACAGCAGTGAAATCAAAAGCTTTATGATTTACTTCATTCCATGGCTGTAAACAATAAATCAGTATTTACAAAATCCACATAGATCTGACTTTTAATTTATCATTCTTCAGGTACATAAACATGGTGCTTTCTCCCACTAAAAATATTGGATGAATCAAGGAGAAGTCCTGCACCCAGTCCCTGAAGAAATTCCTATGCTTCTGCCCCTGTGATTAAATAATAAGTAGAGCTTTTGTTGCTTTTGAATTTCTCCTGTATTTATTTTTCTAATCTGGGATTTTAGCTCAAATATGAGGATGGTACTGAGGGAGTAGATGGGAGAAGGTTTCTGTACAAACACTATTATATTTAACTACTAATACCAAAGAGATTCAAGATGCTTATGCTTGGTACAGATCTCTATAGAGAAAAGCAGAAAGTATGTTCACAAAATTTTTGATGTACAAAGTGCTTTTTATCTTAAGTTAAGCTCCATTACACACATGGTGAGAAATTAATATTAATTTTAATTGTTAATTTGTGTGTTATGATTCACTTTACAGGCAATTCCTAACACCAAAAGACAACATATAACTCACATTTTTGAAGGTGTTTCTTTATTCTGTGTGGATAATCCTCTGTGAATCATTGGCTCAGTCACGTCAAGTTCCCATCCTCTTGGATATTCAACATTGATTTATTGATGCATGGTTGGGCTGGCTAATTAGGGTCTTTGTGTTCCATGTTTACCACAACACTAAGCTGTGGCCAGAATCAGTTGTCTTGTTTTGATTTGGGACTTTTTAATGTCTTTGTTTCTGTTCCTAATTTGCAGATATACATATTCTACTTGTTATGTGTAGAATATTGAATTATGTTAAGAGAAGGACAGAAAGCTTATCGCACGTCAGCCTTGATTTCATTGGAGACAATACTGATGTGAATCTTGATTATAAGTATATTCTATAGCAATCATGGTACATGAATATACTTCTTTTTTTCCAATTAAAATAAAGCTTCTGACAGAAAATTAAACCTCTTGCTCTGTGGATTAGATAATTTTAAACTGCTATCACTGATGAATAAAAAAATTGTGTACTAGCAATGCTTCAGAAGTTCTTATAAAGAAATGAACCAAGGTTTCTGAGACTTTAAATTTAATTTCCTGTCCTTGCATTCTACACGAATTTTACTCCCTTTTTTTTCCCTGCTCATTCATCACTTCAGCTAAACTTGCTTTACTTATAGTTCTTGTAATTTAGCAACATCAGAGGCGTAGAGAAAGTGGATAGAAAACCCAAGCAAAATATCTCTGGTTTAAATGACTGTGAAGCTCCTTTTTCTCTCTTCTGCCTATTACTTCTTAGCCTAAGACATTTCAGGTTTTATATTTTTACTGTATTTCACAGGACAGAATGTTCCTCTGGAAAGGCCCTATTTTTTATACCTTGTGTCTATTCTGAAGTTACAGGTTACAACAATTTTCGGTCTAAATCCCTGAAAGGAAAACTCACTATATGACTTAAAATTGGAAGACTATCTTCTACGTGAAGCTAATGGAACACCTTTTGCTTTGCTGAAAAGGCCAACACCTCATGCTATGTTTGTGCCAGATTTTCAGATATTTTTTTTCTATGTGTTTGTTCATATTGTCCTTTCTAGGTCTTCAAGCAATTAGTTCTTATTTGCATGCATCATTTCACTGCTTTGCTCCCAGGATACAGTCCTTGCTGTCTGTCTGTGCTATGAATTTTTTCTTCTCAACTTTTCAGTTGGGGATTTTAGTAATCTTCTTCAGGCTTCTTTTTGAATTCTGTATCCTCAGGGCTTATTTTTCCTTTTTTTCTTTTTTTTTTTTTTTCTATTTTCCCTTGATTTTTACTTCCTGCTTATTAGTGTAAGAAACCACAACACTCTTTTGGTGGGATTTTTTCTAATAATCTGAACAATTATATCAGTCACATACATTGCTTCCCCTAAATGAACATTGCCCCTTTTTTTGTTCCTTATTCATATGACTGTTTTGAGTTTGGTTCTTCATTCTCAAAAATTCTATGTGAAGGAAGAAGCATCAATTTTTGAAAGAAACTAGTCAGAAAAAATAGTTTTTTCTGTTATATATTTAAGAATTCCACAGGTTTTCTTAAATGTTGATTGATTTTCAATTTTGTCAGAACTGGTCTCTGTGTTTGTGTTATTAGAGATTAATCTCCTCATAAGGTCATATGACTGGGTAATCATGTTATATTCAGAGGCAAACCTCACAAAAGGATAATTTTAAAAAAAACATATTAAATATTTTTAAAAGTGAGTTGGTTCCTTTCAATACATAATTTCAGTTAGCATTTGAGTAGTCTTTCACACAAATATATGTTGTTCAAAATATTTTCCACCACTGTCATCTAAATCAAATTATGATCTATGCATTCATTGTGCAATTTTAACTAATATTACTTTAATAAAAACATTTCAATAACAATTTAATACTTACTTTGTGCTCTGTATATATATATATATATATATATTTAACTCTGAGCAAGTATTTATGAATTTAACAAAATGTTACCTACTGAAAAACATTATATTGAAAAGAATTATTTTAGAAATTATAATGTGGACGTTATTTGTGATTAGTGTGTGTTCCTCTCACCTGAAGTAATTTTATATATGTGAGTAGTTTTATTTTCTTTAGATATTCATGCATGTAAATGTGATATAAATTGTTTGGCTTGGATTTTGTCACTGAGGGTTTTGCAGTAGGAAACTTTGGCCTCAGATGAGCAGCTCTCTGGTATCTGTGGGGTCACCCTGTAGTTAGACTGCGTGTGTATGTTAATGTTTGAAGAAGTTGAAGTTGATTCTTTAATTGTAACCTTTTAAATTCATTCCTATCTCACTTGTACTAAAGCTTGGGAAGATTGTGCTACAATAATAAATGAAGACAAAAAGTGATAGAGTATTTATAAAAAAAAAACTAAAAGTGTTTAAAATTGTTCCCTGTAGTGAATAAGTTTGCTGGTACTATATTGGTGAGAGTTAGTACAATCAGGGAGTTATGTGTTGTTGGAGGGGTGAGAGAATACAGAAAATACAAAATATATAGAGTGATTTTTTTTTAAAAAACTCTTCTCCATATATACTGTATTCTTTAGGCATTCACTTATTTAATTTTAAAGTTTTATTCAGCTTCAAAAGTTTGGTTCATGTCCTTTGACCTATACAGTACCCTTAGCACCAGCTGGAACTTAGAAGTGTTTTTCCAGGACAGATAGACATGAAAAGGACAAAGAATTGGTTGCAAGGTGAGAACAGAACATTCTGGTGTTATACTTGGTCTGTAGGATATCTTTTGAAAGTAAAATCCGAATGTCTAAATACATTGGAATTTTTCAAGGTGAAGTTTCCCAATATCTGAACTTCTTTTTGTCACTGGGAAAACTAACCTGATTTATGACATCAAGTGCTACTTAAAATATTTGTGGATTGGGGAAGAATACCTTTCATTATTTAGAACACACTTTTCTCGTTATTTGTTCTGAAGGTCTGTTTAATGAGCATCTAGACATAGACTATTGATCAATATCTCATCTTTGTACTGCACTTGATCTTCTGTTCCCATCAATAATATACATGTGTAATTCCATTCTTCATGCTGAAGTTACTCATGAGCTTTAGCAATGGAGGAGATAGAGGAATCAATGCCATTACATTTACAATTGAGAAGATAATCAGTGTAAATTAAATGGTCATTACCTGGCACAGCTATGTTTGTGGCAAAATTTCTATATTTTTTTCGTTTGAACTTATGCAAATATTAAGAATGGAAGCACGTAGATGTGTAGTCATGTACAAGTTAAAAGTGACATTGGAAAACCTAGGCAAATTAGCATTAGAGGTGGGATATGAAGGGGACAATTTGTATGATACTTCTTTCAGTTGTGCTGATAACTATTGGATTGATACTTGATTTTGATTATTGGCAATAGTCTGTTTTAAAAACATCCCTTATTTTGAAAATAAGAAATATTCCTTAATTGTATTTTGGAGTTACCCTCTAAGGGTAGAAATTTCTCATTATTTATATTTAGTCTGAATTGTTGATCTTAGACTGTGTTATTGAGGCTTTTAAAATATTTTGCATGATAAAAATGCAATGATCAACTTCTGATTTGTTTTGGTTTTTTGTTTTTTTTAAAAAAGCTTGTGACAGCATTATTGGTAATAAGTCTTTGAATTTGCAAAGCATTCCTTTTTATGTTTGGAATTGGTTGAACTTTAGGGCAACCTATTAGATTAATCTAGGTTTATCTAGTTTCTATTTTATGGAAAGATAAAGGATTAAGAAAGAACTGCAGGTTATTTACTGGAATTCTGTGTGTATATATATCCTGTGTTACACTGGATGTGCATCCGTTATCTAAAAATGGGCTTAAAAATTTGTGATGCTGAGGCAGTGTCTGCCTGTACACTGAAAACATCTTGTCTTTACTTATTCATTCACAGGTAACTTGGTCTACATACATTTTCCAGAAAGCATTTCTCATTTTCTTCATAGCAAATTCACAAAAAAACAGGAGGCATATGTTTGTCAAGCTGGCCATCACTTTAAAAAAATATTTATTCTTTCCTTGTCTGCTAAGGTCCCAGGTAAAATTGAGTTATCCTGGTGCCACAGTGTTTGTGGTCAGCAGCAATATAGCTTAAAAAATTCTTCACATGGATAAGGGTAAGGAAGAGCAGTTGGAGCTAAGTAAGTAGAGAGGTGGTTAAAAGAACTTACAAACCTGGTAAAATAACTGGACACACGAATATGGTTTATAGATTCGCTACGATAATTAATTCAGTTTGTACTCTGATGGTTATATTCACAAAGAGAACAAAAAAGAATAACTTCATTAGATTATATTAAATTGCTAAATGCACTCAGACACACTCAACAAGGAGATACTGAAGATTTGTCAAGGTTGTGGATTTCTGTTGTACCAGATCATGATTTCTGTGGTTTTCCTTCTTTCCTTTCCTACACTTTTCTTTGTCAAAGATTTGCTTGAAAACTAACAGGAGATAAAAATAAAATTGAGCATATTAACATGTTAATGTATATTATGGAAAGGCCTTTTCATCAATGTGCTGATAACAGATGTGTTTTATAGAGTAGTCTGCTGAGTTGAAGTACCATAGCAGCCTTTGTGTTTGGCAGCTTGGGAACTGTAGGAATTATAAATGTTCATTTGCATATCCTTAGTGCATCAGTTCAAATAGAGTTACTGTCTCTTTAAAGTATTTGTAAAATGATGTATTTTATTCCGAGATCTTAACTTTTATTATTACAGAATAAAGAATAATTAATATATTATTAGAATTCCTCTACAATTATTTCAGATGCCTATTGTGCATAAAAAATATTTTTTGTGTGTATGAGAAACTTTAACATATGAAATAGAAAGGTCTTCAGGTATCTGCAAAACTGAACACCATAGATTTTTATTGGAGACTTATCCATAGTTTCACCCTTGTAGATTAGTCTCTACCCATTCCTCATACAGGAATCAAAAATAATTGTTACTTCTGAAAACTTGTTGACTTGTATTTGCCTTTTTCTTGCTTTTTTTTTTTTTTTTTTTTCTTGTACTGATTTTTTTTTTTTGACCAAATGCAAAAAGACAGAGGTACTAAATACGAAAGGAATGATTCCTCTGCATATGTTTTGGGTTTTCTTGGGTTGCTGTTTGTAGAAACTTTATAGAATAAGGAAATAAAATGGTTGGATTAAAGAAAATATTGCAGACAACTTGTTGAAAATGGGAAAAGTACAAAGACTTAAAATTCCCAGAGGTTATATTACATTTCACATCATTCAGTTCTCTTTTGACTGGCGTGTTTCTGCCTTTCCTAGTTTGATTAATATACACAAAGTGTACAGATACTTCTCTAAATAACAGTTTGTGTGAAATACATGTTCCCAGCTTGCTAATTAAACATAATAAATGAGATATATTTATAGCTGGGTACATGACATGACAGGTCATGAAGTGCACATATTGCCCACTTGACTTTGGAGAAATTAAAATTAGTATGTATGTAATAATATTTAAAAAGTATGAGTAACTGTTATTCTACAACTGTCTGAAGAAGAAAAATGAATATATTATTTCCAGTGTATTGTGTTCTGTCATAAAGCATTCCTTATTTGGAACAGCAGGTAAAACACAGTTATCAATCTGGATTATTAAATACAATATTACAAATTATTTTGATCTGGCATTCCAAACATTTAAGATCATTGAAGCAGGAAAATAAAACATTTCTTATTCAACACGTTTCAGTTCTGATATTCATCAACAGTGATCTGATGGGACAGCTAATGAGAGACTGCTTCAGGCTTACTGGTTCTGTGGATATGAGACAAATCACCTGTTGGTCGTTCTTGCAAATGTTTTGGTCCTTAGTTAACCTCAATCCTTCCCTAGAGCTGTCTTCCATCTGCATTTTGAGAGTTAGTATTTTATCATCTTTTAACAGAAGCTCAGTGAACAAAGATTATGATTTCACTAGCTTCTCTCCTCTTCCTCCTTTCTTCCTGCTTCCCTCTGGGTGAATTTGTTGATGTTGCAGTAACACTGTAAAGAACAACATTCAGAAATCTCTTAGAATCTGTTACTTTTTTTTTTTTCCTGAATCCATCAAGAAAGTATTACATGAAATGGACATCTTTTTATAAATTCACATGTTATTTTTCTGTGTATTCATACTCATTGAAAGTTTTCTAAATTGTAATGTATGGAGTAGGTTTGGGTTGGTTGTTTTGGTTTTCTGTTTTGGGTTGTTGGGTTTTTTTTTGTTATTTTGTTTCTTTTTAGAAATACTCTACAGTAAACAGTAAAACAAACAAAATATCTTTCCACCCTTAGGCAGTGTTACTAGAATGAGTAATTATTCACAATAGAAAAAGAAATTATTTCACTTTTTTTTAGTAAAGAAAATAAAAGGAAGTGACTGAATATTCTGATAGCCAGTCAGGTTTTCATGACTATTAAGTAGGTGTTTTTCCTACCCAATCTCATTTCTCTATTTGATATATAATTTGTTGAGACACTGAAGTGGATGGCCTGTAAGAGTAGGTTAACAATATCTTTGGGTTATTGCTCTGTAGCAGTGAAGAAGAAACAAAAAGACATCATATTCAGGGGAAAAAAAAAAAAAAAAAAAAGATTCTAGAATCCTTCCAGCAACCCCATGTTGATCTTGCCATTATAATTAACATAGTTTGACACATAATCAAAAAAAGGGGGTTGTTGAGATATCAAGGCGGAAAGTTCTCAGGCCAATGAAGATATTCCAGTATAGGGCAAAACCGTAAATCCAACACTAGAAGCACATAAGCTTTGTTTCGTACAGACCTGTGAATGCTTACTATTGTTGTTTGGCCATTAATTCATAATATGATTTATACAGACACATCGCAGCTGCTCTAAATACTTCTTTGATTAAATTGTGATGGAAATAAATGATGCAAATAACATTACTAGGTTTGAGGATTGCTGGATCATACTGTATGATTGGTTTTAAATAATTCAGTCCTTAATGGGTATCCAATATGCTTAAATTATATTTCTAATTTTCCTTTAAATAGTTTGCATTGCTAATTTGCTTCTAAGAGATTTCTGCCAATCAAGTTAAATACTTTCTGCAAACTGCTTACATTTCTGTCAAAGTGTACTTGTTATACTAAAGACCCACATTTTGTTCCAGTTTCATTTTAGGGTTTTTTTTCTGGTGTTTTTTTTTTTTTTTTTAATCTTTCCTCCCACGGAGTGCTAAGCACTTCTTATTGATGGGCATTCAGGAAACTGAACACAATATTTTTAAAATATGTTCACTGAATCAGCGCAGATCTAGACAGTACCTAAAAAGGCAAATCCCAGTTTTTGAAAGCTGTGTGTGGGTGTTCTCACTTCCTTCCGAAGCTGCTGCTCTGCACCAGCAGCATTACTGCTCTTGCAACAAGGCACAGCACGCACCAAAGACAACAGCATTGCTTAGTTGTTCTTGAACCCCACCTGACAAATATTCCGTTCCAATATTTCACTTTCCAAGTGTCAACTAAACAGTGGAGTTTGAACAGTTCATAAGCCTGTCCAAGTGTAGTGAACTGAAGGAAGTAATACCTCAAACATTCATTGACACAGAAAACCTCAAGGACAAGCTGTGGCATTTGGATTAGTCTAAGGAATGTCACCCAAGGAAGCAGGAGTCTATTGAAGGATGCACACACACCCCCGCCCTTGCAGTTGCATTGACAGACCCCTTAGACAAGCCTCAAAGGGGGTAATCATTGATTGAGTGACCAAATGTTTCCCCTCAAGCACAAGTACCACTAATCACTGGCTCTAGAGTGTAAGCACAAGACTTTGTGGCTCTACTGTGTAAACCAGACACCATGCTTGCCTTGTCAATGACTTCTTGCCTTCGTCATTGATGAAGAGGTGAAAAACTGATAAGAGGTGATCATTTCTGCCCCAAGAGCAGTATGACTGCTCAAAGAAGCATGAAGTCAGCAGATCTGTGGGAACAGAGGAAACACCAAAGGTGGGCAGGGTGAGTACAACCACCGACTCAACTGGACAAGGGGTAGTGCACCCCATTTTCCCCTCAGTGTAATTCATGGAAATGGACTCTACAACTCAGAGATTTGTAAATCAGGTATGTTTACTCTGGTGCCAAGGTGCAAGGGGATTTCTCCACAAAGCTTGCACAGCAGCAGCACATTTCACAGAAACTTACAGAGTGTGGATATCCATATCCATTGGATTACATAACACAAACATACATATGCATAAGTAAGGCTGGGTTAGTTCAAAAGGCTGGTGTCAGCTGTTTATGTTCTCTTTGCACCTGTGCCTTGCCTCCTGGTGGTGGTCTTCGGGGGTGTTTGGGAAGAAGGCCCGTAGTCTTTCTCACCTTGTACTTTTCCTTGGAGCATGCACAGATTCTCTTGGCCAATTTCTTGACTAGCAAGAGTTGTCCAGCTGGTTTACCATCTCTCTTATCTAAAAGCTCCAGTGTATTGGTTTCTACCATCCAAATATGGCTATTCACTACAAAGTCTTAACTAGTTATAACCCATCTGCTTTCCAAGGACATGTCTCTTATTTTTGCCAAACACAGTAATTCTTCAGAAGTTTCCACAGAAAACTGCTTTGTTTTGATGAAAGAGTAGCTCTTGGTAAGTTTCCACAGAACAGTCATGGCAAGCAGGATTATTAAGCAATATTCAGAAATCATTATAAGTTGCTCTAAGTTGATATAAGTAAATAAGTTGCAAAGCAGGTGATCATTTCCTTCTATCGAATGGATGTGTAGAACACATGTTCCACTTTTTTTCCTCATCTCTCGTGGTATGAGTTTGTGGAATACCTACCCCTCCTTGTCTAGTATGCTAATCGACTGATAAAATTAACTTAAAACGCAACAGAAACTTTGCTGTGTGAGCACCCACCACCCAAGATCACCAGACTTGAGACAACGCTGGATTCAGGGGTGGTGATCTAGATTTATTTGACCCCCTTCCCCCTATCACATTGCTTATTAACCTTTTTCAAGTTTAAATTGTGTTCTACTGCAAGTAAAACACTTTAACCAGTAGTTTGGTGTCATTTCACCTTAATTTAACCCAAGGGGATCACAGAACCGTTGTGACTCTCTGGGCTTCCAGTCCAGGTCATGATACCAAGAATAAATAATCTTCAAACAGCATGCTTGTGTTTGAAATGTAGTGTGAGGAAGATATTTTTTTCTTAGCAGATAACACATTTTTATTAGTTTGTGTATTATATTATTGTATGGTAACAGTCATTATCCTGTGTAAACACTATATTGAGTTAATAACATTGTTGATGCTTTAAAAATGCTCTCTACATCTTCTTCTTCAAGGAAACATTAAGAGATTTCAGCTATAACAAGCAGCATTTTCCCCTTGGGAACACCTGTATAGAAAGCAAGCCAGCTCAGCTAGTTTGTCCACTATGATAATTTAAGGCTAACATAATATATTAATATGTAAAATAGCAGCATTAAGAGAATTTATAATTTTCAGGCATGTTTTCATTCTGTTCAGAATGCAGAATGTGCAAACAAAGGAAGGAAGGATATAATTTTTTTTGGCAGTGAAGTACCTAATAAAAAGTGAAGGTGTTGACCCACTATTCATTTCTTATTTAAATTCTCCTTAGCTAAGCGAAATTCCCTTTTGAAATTCATCACTTGACTTCTATTGAAGTTTTGATAAAAGAGCTCCTGTATTTGTTCCCGATGGTGAATTCTGTCATTTTCTTTCTTCCCACTTTTTAAAAGGAGCTTTATGTGTATTATACCATGACATTACATATGTGCTATCATTTATGTTTACTGCAATTCTGCAGCAGCAGCTTCCACCATGTAATTTCCCATTCATCCTTTCAGCTGGTGAAGAAGCTTTCAGGGACTTGTAAATGTGCATTTTGTGTCAATTTTAGAAAATTTCAGCTGCCAACTTGTACTCTGAGGCTCATCCTCAGTAAGAGTTTCCCTGATTCTGCATTTCTTAAGGATCAATGATGGGAGTAGTCTGTAATGTAACTCAGGAGTTAGTTTGTCCTCTGCCTCTCAGACTTTACTTCTAGTGACTTAAAGGGGAGTTGCATCTTACTAAAGAAGAACAAAATTTCACCACAGAGGCCCAAATTCTCTTTCTGGCTGTTTGGATTGTATATGAACATGGAGGTGTTACACAGCTAGAGTTTTGTCCGAATTACCTTTTTTGTTTAACTTTTGCCATCTTTATTTTAAATGGATGTGATGTTCCTCATGTGTTTTGGTGAGTTTTTGTTAGGTTATTTGGTTTGGGTTGAGGTGGGGTTTTTTTTGTTTTTGTGTTTTTTTTTTTTTTCTTTTTAATCCAAGCTCTTACATTCCTTGACTTTCATGGCGCTTCTTTAGTTCATACCAGGTAAAAACATTTCCTTGTATTTTTGACATTCATGTTAAAATAAAACTCCAAATACACGAGGATAAAGTATTTTAGTGTCTTTCTCTTTGAGCTTTACTGGGTAAATTGTCAAAGGTCTGCCTCATCCAATGATTGAGTTCTCATCCATTCAGTTGCACCTCCTACTACAACTGTTTCCAACCTGCTCTTATGCAACAAATTAAAGTGCAGATCTACTTAATATCAAATTAATAGCTCCGTGAAAATTATTTTAGCATGCACTAGTGTTAAGTAACTTGTACTTGCTCTACAGAATCCAGGAATGATGATATTCTTTAGCGTTGTGTATTCATAAGGCATGTATAGCAAGCTGGCCACATAGGTCCATGCTTTAATGGTAACCAGTACCATTAGGGTATAAGGCCTTCTGCTGAGCAGATATTTGGAAAGTCTAACGAAAAATCTGCTGGAATCTCAGGGACAAAATGATTCCTGGTTGGCCCTAAGACTATTCATCAGACTTCTAGGTGGGTTTTGTTTCTCTGTTTTGAGGGGTCTGGACATCTTTTTCTTTGGTTGATTTTTAGGGGAAGTATTTATTTATGTTAGATGCACGTGTCATCTACTTCATCTACTACTCCTTAAAAATGCTCTTTTTAGTTGATGGTTGGTTTGTTTTTTAACTGCACACTTTTAGTGGTTTGGTTTTATTGTGTTTTGGATTTTTTTTAAACTTTGTATTGGGTAATCATAATTTAAAGAGTTCTTGTTCTGGAGACTAGCTATCAATAGTAAAAACCTTTAGCCCATTATACCTGGGACACAATAAAGAAGTACTTAATTAACTACAGATGGTTTGTTCTCAAGGAAGTCTGCATTACTAAATTTATTTTATATATTAAGCTATGGTGTGAGCCCATATTTGCCTCCTAACTTGCCTCCTGTCTCACCTGTTTGGGGAATACCAGCCCTTAGAACAAACAAATTAGAACTCTTGATCCTACACAAAGACACATTACTAGCTTTTTCAAAAGTAATAATTATTTTTATTCCCTTCTTTAGTCCACTCTTCAAGTCACTGTGTCTATTGCTCTCAGTATGAGAGACATGCCCTTTAAAAGTAGCAAAACCTATGAGAAAAAACAGATATATTTGTCTGGATTTTGTAGCCCTGCAAAATTTCTGACTCTGGAAGTTCTAGTACGGACTTGATTCATTCAGTTGTCTTGGCATCAAGAATATCTCTGGAGCGTTTATTGTGCTTTGTTTTCCTCAGTGCAAAAACAAGCTCATCATTCTGATGAGCTTTTGCTTTTGAAGAATATAGTCACAGGTATGTATGGTTTTGAATTGCAATGCATGTAACTTAAAATGCAATTTAAATCAAATTCTGATACATTACAGTAGTTATTTCCATTACCTGCTGTCTTCTCCTCTGCCAATCTTGCTGAGTAAGATTCCAGACAAAATTAAATCTTGATATCTAATATGGGTATTATAAGTTTTAGTACATTAACAACAGTTGCAAAATGTCCTTTCAGTTTTCTATTTTTCTTTTTAAAGATGTTGAAATTCAGATATTTTGGAATTATTCAACAATAAAAGCATTGTTGCTATGAATTTAATATGTGTTGGGACATGTATAATTTTCTGGTTTGGATTTATATTGTTGTTCAGTTAAATCTACTTTAGTCAGTTGAGGTCCATTGAATGTGTGTTTTGCCTCAAAGTCGTAATTCTCATGTCTCCTGTGATTCTTTTAGTTACTTTTTATGACTTCAGAGTGACAGATTTAAGTCTTTTTATAGTTATTGAAGTTGAAATTTATCTTGATTCTACTCTCATGTTTTAGTGGAATCTGCAACAGAAATAAAACTTTACATCTAGGAGACCTCTCTGGTGATCTATTTTTTCTAGTGTATCTACTAGAGAGTTTGAGAAACTTTTTTTAATCATCTGCTGCAGAAAGATCTTGTGAGATACTTCACCTGCCTAGAGTTACATTTCTTGTTAACACAGGCAAATTTTAGTTTAAGCCATTTGATTTTCTGACTGTGATCACGTTACTTGCTTGCAGTTATTGAAAATACTTGAAGCATATGATTGTTGATTCCTGTTGATGCCTTGGTATACCATTTTTGGTGTCCACTTTTGATTCATGAACAAATTCTTCAATGGAAACTTTTGAGGAGTATATTATGCGTTTTACTTAAGTTATGGAAAAGAGTGTGAGTTCTTGGTGGGTTGGTTTTGCGTGGGGTTTTTTTGGTGGTTTTTATCTTGCATTCATATAAATAGTAAGCTTTTTGTGCTGTTCTAATGTAGGTCTTGTAAGTACTGGGATTTTTGGTAGCTTTTGTAGTATTATCACAGGTTTTACAGTTTATAAGGAAATTTTAATTTGCTGAGTGATCTCTTGAGTAACATTCGTCTGTTTATTTCTTCTACATGCTTCATGTGAATGAGTACACATTTTCTTTTGAAAGTTACTAAAAGGATAATGAATGAGAGTTGTGGATAATGATGAAACAAAGATGAAAGAAATTGGTCTTCTAAAGATTTTTATGAAAACCCGAGAACCTTTTTTTTAAAGATCATTGCATCTTTTCAGTTTTGCCTTTAAAATAACTGACTTCAAAGCACAGGAAAAAAACACATAACTAAATACTTGTCTGTAGCTTTTCATGTATTTAGGAAGCTGTAGATTTCCTCTGGCATAAATGTAACAGGAGGTTTACCAGGCCCAAGAAATCTTACAGAAGGCAATTATTTTCCTATGTGAACAATAAAATCCCATGTTTGTAATGCTTTTAGTCTAACTGTGTGCGAAAGGACATGGGTTTAGATCATTGATTTGTGCCTATTAACTCCTAACATTTTCCATTTATTGGTAAAGTGGTTTTGAAACCTGAAGTGAATAGCTTCAATCAAGTTCATCACATTGTATTCTCAGAAGAGGGTATTAGAGCTTCCACAGAAGGAATACGGCAACTGGTTATTTAATTTTAGTAACTAGATTTCGAGTCCCAGTCACAACTGTTCAGAAAAATTTCTTAGCAAAACCATGAGATATTTCTTGTTGCATTTATTTAGTCATTATTCAGTTTAGCAGAATAAACTGATAGTGACAATTCTACATGTAAAGCACGCTTTAATACAAAAAAGTCTTGAGGTTATCTAAAAAAATTGTAGTAATACGCAAGGTTAGTAAAATGAGTCAAGCTTTTTTTTTACTGAAGCGGTCTGTAAAAGAATCTGACTTTTTCAAGGTGTTTAGTAGACTTTAGAGTTTCTAAGGTAAGATAGGCATATTCTCTTAAAGAGCAATTAGTCACATTTTGCATCTAAAGACTGCAACCAGAAACTTTATGCACAAGTTTAATTTATAATTATTATTTTTTAAATCCTGATACAAAGAAATTAATAATTTAACTTATTTGCTGAAGGGGTGAATTGCATTTTGAATAGGATAGAAGATATTAGCAAGTTAATATCTTCCCACTGTTGTGGAAAGTGAGTGAAAATTAATGAAGATAATAGGCTTTACTTAGATCATTTCATTATTGTCATAGCTTTACCTGCCCTGTTTTATGACTGTCTTATTGCCTGTAGTGGAATTATTATCTTAGCTCTGCCTGAATTACTTTATAAAACAGCTAAAAGGGATCAAATTACTTAGATTAAGTATTTTTACATCTTGTTGTTTTCATTAATTGCTTATGTGTGTTTCAAGGTTTACTTTGTGTGGCTTCCCTGATATTTGTAGAAGTAGGAGGGAGGCATTTTATTTTTGAATTACACTCTGGACACCTATATTCAAATAGAATTTTCTGCTTGTGGACTCTGCTGATTCCTCATTTTTCAATGGACCTTCTGACTGTAGAGAAAACTTAAGTTCCCAAAACAGAAATTGAAACTTTCTCCTTTCTTAGATGATAGGCTCCTCTGGGGCACTCCTCTGAAGGATGCCAAGATTTCTCTGTCTCCCTTAGGACATGGGAATAAATAGGGTACATAATCTAAGAGTCTCCCTAAATAATTGTTCACAGGAATAGTCATGGACTCTACTAAAGATGCCACTAGATGGTGACAGGTTTGAAGAACATGCAAAGTCCATATTTTTGCTTTTAAATTTTGCTGAAGTATTTAAACATCTGAAGTGATGCTGCTCTCACAAAATGTCAGCTTCAGACAAGAAGCTGAACCAAAAGGAGAAAAAGACCTGAATTGGTCCAAATGATTTGTTTTATTTTTGACTGTCTAATAGAAAATTGAGTCATTTAGACAGAAGTGAACAATGCCTATGGGAAATGTTTTTGTAAGAAATTCATTGTAGGAATTAAAAAAGCTTTTGAAACAGAGAATTCTGTACTAACTCTCTGGGGTAGGTTATTAAACCTTTCTTGTTGTTGCTGTTGTATTAGTTCAATAAAATACAGTAATATCAACACATCTACCACATTTTTCTGTGTGACATAAAATGCTCCCTTAACACTTGAATCAAGTGGCATCACTACTTGCCGGTAGTAGCCTGGGATTAGCTGGTATTGCCAGCCAGCACATGTATTAGTATTTAGTTTGCTAGACATATTTGCTTTCCCTTCAGCTCCTCTTCTCTCTATAGTATCCCAGCATTTCTTAGTTCATCACATCCTTATGCTTGCTTTCGGTTTTCATTTTTTCTTGTGCCAATTTTTTTGCCAAATGTTCTGTTTCTTCTATGGATGTGTTTGCAACAGGCTCCCTCCAAGTGTCTGTGTTTCATATTTGAACAGCTCATCAGTGGGGATATCAACTTCTCTTGCTGGGAATTTGTTTTCCTCCTCAAAGAGATCTTTGCAGCTTGATGTTGACAGCTTTTGTCTTCCCCTGAGGCAATTTTCTTTAGGGTCTCTGGGTAGTCTGTCAGCTGCTTTTGTAGAAGTAAAAAGGCAAACAACTATGCTAATTACTTCGAATATGGCTTGCATGTAAAAATTGCTGCAAGTGGCTAGGACATTGTTTTGACCCTTTTTTCTGGACATAATCATTCAGACTGTGTAATCATCTTGATGTCTTGCAAGTATCATCTAGGTTTCTTTCTGAAAAAAATATTTAAAATTGTAATATTTACTGGGCTTTTGATTGCTTTATAAAGCTCTCAGCATCTGTTGATTTAAAATACTCTTTTAACCAGGCTGAAAATGGAAATGTTTCTACACATATTCCTTTCTCTTCTTCTACATCTCCTATCAGATACGTGACAAATGCAGGCATAAGAGGGAGGAAGGATCCTTAGCACTGACAGCTCTGGATCACTTTCCATTCGCAGATCAACAGAAAAAGCTCCGTGACACAACGGGGGTAGGACTGGGGGAAGCGCGAACAGAGTTTGACTTCCTCGCGACATTGGAGGAAGTGTTATGTGGCAGGTGGCAATGTAGCAGTCTTGTGGAGACCAGTCAGGAGTAATGGGCTGTAAAATCCAAGGTCACCAGTGCAGTATCTTCCTGGTGCTTACTACTGGTGTTGCATAAAGCAGCGGCTCAGATTATTTAAAGCACAATTGGAGGGGGTGGAAAACAATGTAGGAGGGGAGGGCATGATGCGGCACAGTGTTCTTTTCTGCAGAGACTGTATTTTAGGTAAGACTTATTTTTATTTTGAAGGCAGATGCTCATTTGGATGCTGTTTTACATGGCAACTGTCACCCTTTCCTGAAGTCATGCAGGCTTCAGTGCTGGGTAATAGGAAATCCAGCCCAGACTCTATTAGACTATTTGAAGAGCTAGTTCTCCCCACCTAATTTCAAAAATATTTGCCTTTTCTCAACAGAGATTGAAAAGGATAACCAAGTTACAAAGGCAAGAAGTACCTCGCAGTGAAAGGTCATGGGCAACCAGCTCTAGTTGGCCATGCTCGAGCAGGGGACTTAGACCAGATGGCATCTGGAGGTCCCATCTAACCTCAACCATTCTGTGAAGTTCAAAATCCCATAGGATTTTCTTCTGACCAAAGCTTTTTCTTCCATTTAGGCACACTGAGCTGCTTACTCTTTTAGCTTGCTCCCACACTCTCGTGTAGGCTGGAAAGTTGCTTGGTAGTCTGTTGTGTTACTGTGTTTCTAAAGACTGATGCGGGATGTCATAATAAAAAGTGGGGAGAGTGATCTTGGCTGCAGAGCAGTGTTTTTGTCTTTTCTATTTGAAGAGGTAATTATACAATATTTTCCAAATTTTATTTAACTGTAATGGCAGATATTTGTAAATTCTAGCAGTAGATTACATAAACTATCATCCTATCTATTGAAGTAGTTAGTTCCAAATACATTCTTGCTTGGTTGAGTGGGTTTTTTTACAGCTTGAGCAGTTTTATATTCTTATAGAAAGATTTAAATAGAAAAACAAGGATCAATTTTGCAGTAGAGCTATCAAAAAAAAGTTTCTAGTTTACACGTGTGGATTTTGAGAGGCGAAGAGAACCGGTTTTAGGCTAAATCTGAGAAATCACACGTGAATTCTGTGACAAATAAGAACTTTCTGTCTCTTTAGATTTTCAATTGAAACTGATGTCCTTGTCAGCATCCCAGATGATACTAGCAATGAAACTGCCAACACTGTCAACTCCATTGGCTTAGTTGCCTGTTTCCCTCCAGGTCTCAAGAGCCAGGACAGCCCTGTTAGCAGACTCCCTGGGGCTATTGTTCTGCAGCTTCAAGAGTCCCTGGCTCTGGGGCAGACTAATAAATTATGTCTGCCAAAAGGTGCAGTTGTTTCTGGCCCCTAGGCAGACACATCAGGAATTCAGGTAAAAGATTAAGCAAAGATGATGATGCCCAGTATACTTAAAACATAATGCTTATGGATCAGCTCTTCTTTGAAAAAAATGGTTTCATAAGAATATCCCTAACTAGTTCTACCTTTAAAAACAGATCAGACAGATCCAGGTATGGTTGCAAGGGCTGGACTGTGCAACAGAAGTGTAGTAGCTGTATGCAGCTAAAGAGGAGGTAAGATGCTCAAGCCTATCAAACATATATTTTTACCCTTCAAATCTGATCAATTCATCTTGGTAGATATTTGAAGCAGAGACCCTTTCTACATTTTGAAGCTTATGCAATTGAAACATTTTTTCTATATTTTGGATATCTCTTTGACTTGACTTTTGATCATCATCTACTGTGACTCAGGGAGGGCAACATGAGCTCACTACATCATTCTTTTACGTCTGCCTCTGTGGCTTTCCTTGTTCTCACCTGAATCTATGTACTCAGAAGATGAGACAAAGTTGTCCCACAAACCATCTCTCTGGATCAAAAGACTCGATTCTTCTTTAAGCTTCATACTCCCCCTTTATTATACAGCCTACCAACCTCTCCACTTCCTCTTTTTGACTGTAATCCATTCATGTCTTTACCCTTACATTCATCCTCTAGCCTTCATCTCTGTTATCCCACCCTTTCAGAATTCACTTGCTTATAACCTGTAAGTTTTCAGAAACAAACTCTTACCCACTACATTTTCCTGTTCTCCCCTCTCCAATGCCTGCAAGCAAATGCTCTTTAAAGGCATTCTTTAAAGAAACTGAGAATAATAACTCCTCTGGAAGTTAACACAATTTTCTTGAGGAGGTTCAGAGTACTTCTGCTATTGAATTCTGAGGCACTGCATGCAGTACACCAGTGCTATGCCTGTGTTGTCTTGGCTAAATACGCCATTCAGCATCATCATGTAAATTTAAAACTAAAAAGTAAGAGTTTTATTTCTTTAGCAGAAAATTAGAGGAGCTGAGACAGCTCATTTGGCATGGCAGCATTCTGTTGAGCTGAAAGGTAATTTTCAGGGACAGCATCTTTGGTAAGTATTCCTGCAGCAGTGGGGTAGTGATTTTAATGTGCAGTGCTGTATTTTAATAGCCAATTGAGATGGCTATTAAGATATAGCATTGTACATTAACATCACCACTGCACAGAGAGCGGCTGGTGACTGCTTCTCACATGACGGCTCTCTCTGCATTCTGCTTCAGAGCAATGGTTTTCTTAGTAGCTCCTCTGATCTCCTGCAAGGGAAATAAAAATCATTATCTAGTTAATATTTCACACTGTGTTTGGCATCCAGATCCCAGGGACAGAGAGCAGGAGAGTAGAGATGTGATGCTGGGTGTGGCAGGGGCGGGGGTGAGGTG
>NW_020799099.1:35780153-35819689 GCF_003259725.1 Athene cunicularia
TGGGGGGGTGGGGGAGGCAACACAGAGGAAGAAAGAGTGTGAGAAAGAAAATCCCTTTGTGAAAGGATATTTTGTTGGTGAATCTAGTAGATTCACTTTGGCTCAGTGAAAACGTGATTCACTAACCCTGAGAGATGGGATACAATTCTCGGGGGAGGACTGTGTGGCAGAAGTAGCTGTGTGTAGCTGAAGAGGCAGTAAGATACTGAAAATTCCTAAGACCCTGAGAAATGTGAGAAAATGCAAAGGAAAAGGTACAGCTGGAAAACCATATATACTTGAAAACTTATCAGAAGCGTTTAAGAAAATCACTCAGCTTCTTCATTTTGCTCTTAGAAGAACTAATAGACAGGAAAGGCCTAATGGATTACCTATCATACGATTAGGCATTTCCTTGCCTATAGTTTTCTGTTCTGATGTTAAAACATTTTGCTTGCTGTCAGTTTGTGCTGTTCACAGACAACTTGCTATATTTGCATTGCTGAGATTTTGAAACTGTTTTCCAGTGTGAAGAACTGACTGCACCTGAACAACCTTCCTGGCAAAAATGCAGAAGTTAAAGGGAAAGGGTCTGTGACATTGCAGGCTTCCATCTCTCTGACAATAGTTGTGAAAAGACTTTCAGAATGAGAAATAAAATTCATCCTTGTAACATCCTCTCCCCCTAAATTTGTGTCCACAGAATACATGGACTAAAACTGCAGATAGCCTAGGAAAGAGAAGGATGCTGCTGCAAAATGTTGGCAAAACAGAGCAAAAGATTAATTCATAAACTCCCTTAAATGGCCTTACTGAATCCTTTTATCTCTGCTTTTTCCTTAGGAACGAGCATCGACAATTATCTGTCTTATGACTTACTTTCTGAAAACTTGCTTGAAGCAGAGCTACGGATGACACTGACTGAGATCAGTAGCTTTGCCTTTCAAATTCTTGTAAATTCATATTATATTGAATAGAAATGTTTACGAGTTTATTTCTAGGATTTTAAAAAATATAATATAGAAACTGCCCAGGATACTGTGAATTGCTTTCACTGAAAAAACAACCAACCAACCATATAATGTTGCTTTGAAAGAAATCAGTATCTGTGAACTCCAGTAATCTTAATTCCAATAATATATTAAAATCTTCAGGCTGAAATTACTGCCTAAAACTTCAATCTGTAAGTGTTGACATTCTTCCTAAGCATTTCGAAAGGCAAAACCAAGTTTTTGACCATGCAGAAATAAAAATATCAAAACAAATAGATTTAAGAGAAGATGCACAAAGAGAGAATCTGTTTAATATTTAACCTACTAAAGAATGTATTAGTATTTAATTGCCTGCTTGTCTGTACTTTGTAGTATGATAGGAAATCCCATCAGCTGTGTGAGCCTTCTGACAGTTCTCTGCATTATGAGATGACTTTTGTAAGAATAAGGTAAAATTAGTAAGAGTAAAGGTTTATTTTGGTGGTTTTATTGTTATGAATTAATTTGTCAAGTACTGTCTTTCTCTTTAAAATATTTCATAAATACATATGAAGAACTAATTCAGGCTAAAGAATATCTACTCTGTAAGCACCTTCTCTATGGAAAATCATAGATGGATTGCATCTCTGCAGTATCCCCAATGAATTAGTGACTGACAGTATCAGCAGGGTAAAGCTTAACTGCGTAGAGTGATCAAAAGCCTGGGAGAGAGAAAACAACATGAAATGGTAAAGATTTGGAATATTTTAAAAATTATTCTAATATAATAATGTTGGCTCAAGGAATTTTTTGTTACCAAGCAAAAAGTGATGAAACATTCATATTCTTTGCTGTGTGCCATATTCTGCTGCTGTTCTAATTCAGAAGATACAAATGAAATTTATGGGTTTTTTCTTACATGCTATCTTTAAAACTATGAGGAAATAGAGCAACGTTTCAGCATTTTTATGCTGATATGCACCACTAGAGGCCATCATATACCTCCTTAAATGTTAGATAGATATGCAAATTATTCTAGAGATGATGTGAATACCCAGTGAATGTAAAAGTCTATATAAAAGGGCATGAGAAAACTTTTTATTTGAGAGAAGGCTTTATCACAACTGATTAGTGTGAACACCATGTCTTCTCAGGCTAATTCTAATTGATTCAGAGCACCTATATTCTCTCATACGTTCCTGCATAACCTTTTAGTAGATCATCAAGTATGTGTGATAAGTGAACTCTGGAGATGGTAACTGTTTTACGCAGTCTGCAGATCTTCTAAATCAGTAGATATAGTAAAGCTTAGAAAATAAAATGGGAATCTTTTAGGTTGGTGTCAGTATGTTTGGATTAGAAATTAAATATTTTTTTTTCCCGTGGTCTTCCCATCTGGATAATGGGATGTCATTCTTGATCCCCCACAGACTACTTACCAGGATTTAGTAACGAGCTAACATGTAGCTACTACTTTAAGTAGCTGACTGATATGTAAAGTAGTCTTTGTGTTACACAGTGATACTCCTTTGAATCATGGAAACAATTACTGACTTTATAGATGAGGAATGATAGGTAGCATGATTTTAATTGGAAAAAATTCAAATTAGCATTCATTTCATACCATCAAGATCTGCTACCAAAAGTAGTAACATGAAAAGGTGGTAAGTAGAAGAATTAGTTTTACAATGGGTTTAGGTGATTTTATGAAAGGGTTATAGTATGGCATGGACCTTATCCAAGAGATCTCTTCTAGGCCTTCTGGTTTTGTTTCACTTCAGTCAAACTAACATTCAGAGAAATGTTAGCTTATTTTACTTCGCTTCTGAAGACATGCTGTATGGTGCTTTTTTTTTTTTTTTTTTTTTTTACATAATAGATTATTAATATGTGAAAGCTTTGCATGTGTGCTTGATAAGTAAATAATTAAGTAAATAATCAGAGCAGAAGTATTGCATTATCTTAACCAGCTTGGTGTCAAGTACTACTGTGGTACCTCCAAACTACTTTTCTGATAATACAAGCAGCAGCAATCTACATGCTTTACAGTGTATTCAAGTATTTTTTTTTTTAAAAAAAAGAAGATAATAAATCATACATCGCCAAAAAATAAAAACATTGAGTATAACAAATGTGATACAATGAGAGCTTTTGTCACACAGCCCATGATAGTTTCTATTTTGGAGGGGGAATCTATTTCACAATTCTTACTAGTCTTATGAAAATGAATTTGTGCTTCAGCATTATAATGGAAGACTACTCAAAATTATTACAGAAGATCACTAGATATCCTGAGGTTATCAGGAAAAAAAAAAAAAGTCATGCACAAGAAGGCACTATGGCAAATTATGTATTTTTCCACTAGATTTTTTTAAAAAATACAAATTTTACAAAGCTCAGTATGACAATTTTCTTGATAAAAGAAATAAAATTTAATATGATATTAATTGGATGAAAGAAAAAAGTGATAAAGACCAATATGACAGCATAACAGTATCCAGTGGCCTCTGAACTGATGAACACTGAATCAATCAATATATCCACCATGTGTAACTTCACTTCAAAAAGATGTGTGAGATCTCTCATTTCTGGTATAATATTTTTGAAGTACGTTCATTTCAGAAACATATTTTTCCTCAGAGGAATTAAAACTACATGCAATCATCTTGGTCTTTAGCTTATTATATTATTTTTCAAATATGTACAGTATACTTCATTTTAAACCGGTTTCCCAAAGTAATGTTAGCAAACTCAGTTTGGAAATCAAAGTAAACAAACAGATCTTTACTGTTATGAAAACATGGGGATTATCTGCCCGTTCTTTGGAGTCCAGCTCAAGAGCATTGCTGTGAACAAGGTTCACCTTACACCTTGAGGACAAAGAACACCATGAATAGATTTTAAAGGAATCTATTTGTTTAAGTCTTGAATAATTTCTATTTCTGTAGTAGTTTTCATGGGCACCTGTGCAGTGTGTCCTGAGTGGCCCAGACTGAATAGAAACGGCAGTGTGGTGCAGACATTTGACTTGGTTATACTGCAAGTGTGCTTAAGGCAACATTTCCTTTCAGGGCTCATTTTCTTGGCCAAAACCGTGCATTTCCAGTTTGCAGGGCTTTTGGACCCAAACTGGCACATCAACATTTCTTTCCACTGTGTCAATTTATCAGCTTAAATGTTTGTTAACTCCAAGAGGACTGAACCATGCTTCACTGTATGGTGTAGACATGTGATTTTGAGCATGTTGCTTTTCATCTTTGTGACTCAATTTCCCACCTGGGAGACAGTGATAACAATGCTAATGTGTCTCATTATTGTCTTGCCTATTTAAACTGTAAGCTCTTCAGGGCAAGGACTGTCTCATACCATATGTCTTCACAGAGACTGGCAGAATGAGTCACTGATTGCATTTGGGGTCTCTTGGTGCCACTATAATTAAAAGAGAGACAATAATATTAAAAAGAAAGAAAAGGGGGAAGGTAGGTCTGGTATCAAGAGGTTTTCAGATTTCCTGGTAGCAACCCAAAAGCAAGAGAAAAGTTTATCTCCAAGGAGAATCCTTGCATTTTCAACTTTCTCAACTCCAAATGTCATATTGTTTTTCAAAGTACAGTAGGAGAGTTCTACAAGCAAGGTAATCCAGAAACTAATGGCTGGTATTTTACCATTACAGATCCTAACTGGAAGAGAAGGATTAGTAGTTTGAGCTAGTGCAAGGGTGTGGGTTGGAGAACAGATCAATTTTTTAATAGAATTGCACCTATAAATTAGAGAGTTGCCTCCTTCCTCATTAGAGGATGAACAGATGTTTCTGAGGGTGGATGAGCTGTTTGCGTTCATGAGTGGAGAAAGGCAAGCTGGAGAGAGGCAGAGGATGATTCACATTCCGCTGGAGCACATCAGTTACTGACAGAGCTGTATTCTGTCCTAGTTAATGGGAAGAAGTCTTTCACCTGTCATTTTATGTGGTGGGATAAGAAGACTAATGAAAGGTATTCCTGTGGTTACTAGAGACGACTGCTGAAATACAGCCATATTTGCTAATAGCTCCTGCTTTGGCATTACTAAACCTGTCTTATTTGAAAATGTTCCTAAAATTTGGGTCCAGGACCCATTTTGTATGTCAGCTGAGGACTGCTCTGCAGAATTAGTATTTTCCCTTTATTCAGGACTTGATCAAATACACCATGTATAGTAAATCCTTGTTTAGACTTTGTCCTTCTTGTTGAAGCTTTCAGATTGCTTCAACATAGCCTATTTTATCAGTGGCTGATGTTGAAACCAAGAAGCATCTTCCATGTCAAAAGGCTAGCTTTTTTCTGGTTTTCACCTGACAACCATTTGGCTAGATTTGTTTTTATAACCTATAGGAATGCTTCCCATGGATTATGTAAAGTGGGGAGCAAATTGGGATTTGCTCTGAAGGTTTTTATGAATTTCCATCTACACGCAGGGTTTGTACTCTAACACAGAAAGGTAGCTAAATAAAACATTATTAATTAATCCACATAGATTACATTTTAGACTCTTGTTTAATACTCAGATGGCCTTATAAATGGAAAGTAATGCTTGTTCTCTATCAGCAACTCTTTAAAAGATATTGGTATTCTTCACTTTGTTCTTTAACATCTTGATCCAAGTTTGTGTCCTTCTCATCTCACTGAAGTGAGAATTTTGATTACAGGTCATTAGAAATATTTAGAGCAAAGTTAAATTACTGAATGTAACTTTTCTTCCTGACTTGGATGGAAAATTACTGTTTACAGAGAAACAAATATTAAAGAAGTTATGTTTTACAGAGGGCTCTAGAACTGCCTCCATTCCCAACTCAAGGTTTGATTTCTTAAAAAAGGAAGGACTGATAATGGCTTTAGTCCTTCCTTCCCACTCTCAGCAGTGCTTGGGCAGGCAGCATGTACTTCTGCATCCTGTAATCTTTTGCAGCATAGCTCTCAGGCTGAGGGAGATGGTATAAAGCTGTCTTCACACCCCTCTCTGCTCAGGAGAATTTATCTACTTTCTGGAAACTCTGCTTGTAGCTGACTGCAGTGTCCCCATGATTTATGTTAACTTATTTAACAAATAGTGCCACACCTTTGGGAATGTATAAAATTTTTAATTGTCTCTATCACATACTTTTATTTTTAATAGAACAACTTAAACCAAAAGCCCAGTCTTTCACTGGTGAGACTCAAAAGCATTAGAGTTCTAAATTCTAAGCAAGTCTGTCTTCTCTATTAAAAAAAAAAATATAGTTCAGTTTGATACTTAAGCAAGAAAAAAATATTCCTTTCCCTATTATTTCTAAATGAAAATAACTTGTATTCATTAACCATCCTGTGCTAACCAAAACATTTTATGATTAGCAGTAGAAGCTCTCCTCAATTCTTCCCTTTTCCATCCTTTTCTCATTATTCTGGAGAAAAAAATTTCTTCTTATTGAACACACGTAATTCAGTTGAAAGCTATAACTGAAAAATAAAAGCAAAGCATATGTTGAGTGGGAAGGAGATAGATACAGTGTATATGTGAGTTTTGCCTTTTTTTGTGCCCACATTTACAAAAAGGATGACAAGTTTTTGTAAGTGGAGTGAATGTAGGCTGGAAAGTATATCTTTAGTCATATACGTGTTCTTTGTTTATCTATAGGTTTTGCTTTGAGTGCTCAACACTATTATTTGGGAATTTTATTGATACTTTTGTAGTCAATAATATTTAAATTTTTATTCATTACTGTAAAAGGAGAATTCTTTATGCCAAGTTATGTGTGACTATAAATGAAGGCTCCAGAGATTTATTAAAACACAGTAATAGTAGCCCTGGCTTCACTAGTCATGAATAAGATCTTACTCTGAATTTCCCTGTTGTCTCAGGGCAGTAACTGGTTTAGATTTGATTTGTTAACCTGCAGTTGTAGCAAGCAATATCACTTATTTGTTGACTCCTTCTTTTGTAATTTATTTCCTTCTCTAGGTCATTATGGTTGTTATTTTCAAGATAGGTTTCAAATTAAAAGTAAGGTCCAGATTATTCACAGGATCTAAACCACATGCTTAAGTTTATATTTTACTTTAATGGGAATTTCCATTGATTTTAATAGAACTACATATTATGCTCAAAGGTGATTATTTTCTGGGTCAGGGGCTAGTATTGCATAATTCTTAGGAAAAGGACCACATTTGTTAGGTTCTCTCTAGTTAATAAGGCTTAGTTAAAATTTATCTGTGAAGTTTAGATTAGCAGGCAGATTTAAATTTCTCCAGCATTTGGAATTCAGCAGTTTTGTTGGAGCTCATCTGTGGAATAAATTTCAACTCTTATAAAGCATCTATTATCATGCACATTTATTTATCTAAAAAGATCCTCTTTTAAACCCATAAGAGCTTAATGCCATAATTGCTTTTAATGTCTTGGCCAAATGTGAATTAACAAAACCCATTGGAAAATGTGATTATCTGCATCCTTAATTGTAGGGTGACCCCTCTCTTTGTGAATTCCAAATCACCTCATTATATTCAAGTCTTACATAGGTACTATCACTGGGAAAGGTATTATTAATTATTATTGTTATTATAGGAGATCCATAATAATTAATAAAGAAGATGGACTGGTTAGCTTGGTATGTAGCCAAGGCACTTCTTTTGGATTAACAGTTATTTTTTCCATTTTTATCATACTACATCTACTGTGCTTAATCACTATATTTTACCACATTAATAGGTAGATAGGCTCTGAAAGCATGCATATGCATCTTATGTGAAAAAAGTTCCAGCTGAAGCCATACAATGGAAAAGTAGGTCATGAAGGGCATAGGAAAGCTCCAGTTTCTGGCTTGGTTTATCCCATCTGATCAAATTTCTTTTTCCAATGAATCCCTGATTATCCTAATAAGCTTCCACTGATTGACTGGGAAGCCAGGATATGAGCCTGCATGGATCAAGAAGATCAAGAATTTATAAATTCAAATTTTAGAAACACAGTTTTAAGTGTTGTTCTGGCCCTATCCAAATATCTAATCAAAAAATATTAGTAGATTTTTAAAAACACTATTGGGAATAGATCTGCTAAAGTTGTCCTTAAATGCTGGAATCCTGCTACCCTGTTCAGACTGGACCTGGAGCACATCACAGTTGTCCTTTGTCCTCCTAGCCTGTATGAGCTTTCTTCTCTTCAAAACTCAGGTTTAGCAGACAGCCAGAGGGAGAAGTGGTAATTCTCCTTGTTGTAAAACTGAAATTCATTCATGATGCAGGCAGGATAAACGCCTACAACTGGGTGTTCATGTTCTTTCAATTGTATACAGAAACTAATGACCTTCAGGGAAAACTGCTGTTTTTTCAGTGTGTTATATTAAGCAGCCAAATGCCACACTAATTAATTTTAAAAAGAATCATAGGGAAGAGCAGTGGCTGTTAGGGTAGGGAACTGCAATAAGCAAGGGTAACATTAACGTGTTTTACTATGAAAATTACTGAAGCAATTTACCCAGAAACTGTAGCCATTATCAGACTTCTTAACACCCAGATTTCTCATTCTCTTTTGTAAGCATTAATCATATTTTATTTTTAACCAGAAACCTCAAAGCAGAATTAAGTGAAACTTTAATAATGAAATTGCATACAGTGTTATTCAGAAGTTATGCAGAGAAGCCTTAATATACTCCATTAGGCAGAGAAAAATGTTGAAAGGATATGGTTAATGTTCATCTGCAGTCAGTTTCTCTTTTTCTTGCAAGAATTTTGCTATTGACTTCAATGGGAGGAAAACCAGCCTCTGCTGAGGTGGTGTAATAGTGTGGGTTAGTCTTCTGAATCACTAGAAAATTATTATAGAATAAAGTCAAACTGAATGAGCATGCCTGTTAGCACAGAGGAAAGAAGATATTTATTAAAAAGGGCAGAAGCATGGCTGTAGGGCTGAACTGGGGCCAGCATTTGGGCGAGCAGCTCCGAGGAGCACTATGTCTGAAAAAGGTACCCTCTGCTGAAACGTGTTACGACATGTCTACCACATGCTTCAACAGTGTGTAAAGTACGTGCTCCTTTTTAGTAATCAGTTTGTGGCTTCAGCCAGACCCTCCGTCTGCTGCCTTATAAGATTTCTGGCAATGATGATATTGTTAGATTTTAAAGACTTTTCTCCTTAAATGGAGGGGGGAGGTGACAATATTTCTCCACAGAACCAAAGTTATTTATTGTTCTTAACAGTATACTCGTATCTCCAGCCTGAACAGAAGAACGTCTGTAGGGCCTACATTTAGCAGACTTTATTGTTTATCTGTTTACCTTATTATTATGGCTGAATCTCTCACAGAGAAACAGAAAGGGTGCAGAAAGAAACCACAGGAAAATGCCACACACAGGCAAAGCACTTCCAGTCAGATGGCCCTGAAAGTGAACTGTTGGGCTGAGACCTTGACAGAGCTGCTTTTCAAGCTGAATAAAAATGCTCTTTCCCGTCCTCCAACTTTCTAAGCAGAGATAAGACAGAACAAAGACCATTTTTTAAGAGGATGAAAGGAAAGAAATTAACAACTTAGATTTTAAAAGAGAAATAAGTTATTCAGCTGCTACTGTGTGTACATCTAGGGAAGAAGGTAATAGCACTTACAGTCACAGAAGAAGACTGGAAGAACCGGGAGAGCATGCTTCCCAGCATTACTGTTGCACAACAAGAGGTGAGTGTCTTGATGGGAAACAGAAGATGAGATTTCATTTCACTGAGTTTTTAATGTCAGAATTCCTCTCTCTCTCTATCTCCTTTCTAACAGCAGTGGACTTGAGCTGATACCCCTAAAGCTGTAGAAGTTAATGAGAAAAATGTGATATAAACAAGTAATTTGGGTAAGGGAAACCCACAGTTGCACTTCCAAGACAGTGTACCTTTGGAAAAACTGAGTATATGTGCAAGGCATTCTGCAAATTTCAAACATTTGATGAAATACATTAGAAAATATGGATTTTTTCACTCCTCTTTCCCTGCCCCAGTGAAAATCCTTTAAAATAGCAACAATTTTACTTTGGTGTTCTCTTCCCATCACATATATCAATAAAATGGGTTCTTGTTTTGGTGTCCAGAATGGCACAACTCTAACCATTTTCTGTCCCTGTTAGATTTCAGCTGCTGTTTTTCTATTCTTTCACTCTGTGCATACTACTAAGAGAAAAAAATGTGATGTTCAGTGACGGCTAAAGAATACACAAAGCTCCTAAGAGGTGGAATTCACAAGTCAGCTTGAAATGAACAGGAAAATCTGAGTTTCCCGATAACATATGAATGTTTTTTCTTCCCAGTTAATTGAAATCAGTGTGAAGGAAAAGCAACTGACTTGGAACAAGTATTTGACAGCATTTCATTTTGGTATAAAATATTGCTGCTGTCAGTGGCCCAAGCAGTGATCAAGACGGGATGTTGAAATGGGAAGACCAAAAAGAACTAGTAATGCTTTTTATGTGGGAACTCAGGTAAATGAATAATAGGAAGTAGGCTATAACACAGTGATAGAAGGGCAAAAAACCTGCTGATGCTCCTGCTAAATAAATCAATAATGTCACTGTGGTAGTTACAGTACTATTTTTTATGTTGATTTTAGACCTGTTAATAACTTCCTGCAACATATTGCCCTAAGTTCTGTCTTTAAATGCTACCTTAGGCAGCATGTGTATAAATTCCGTACCCCGTGAGAATTTTTTCTTTTATTAAGTTAAAATGAAACATCATATTCTTGTAGCAAAACCAGAGATTGAGTTAGAGGACCTCTTTTTGCTCAAATGAGAGAGATTTCTTAAATAGCACTCTTGAACAATTAGACTGCAAAGGTTTACTTTGAAACTATAAAGTGGAAGAAAAAGTACCATCTCTCTTACTCTCTCAAAAGTTTTAAATACTTATTTTCACTTATAAAGACTGAGTTTCCTTGTTGGCATTAGGACAGTAGCCTTGTCATATTTCAAATACACAATCTATATAGAAGCTCTTTTTCAAATGGTTTATGGCTGTGACTCTCCAGGTACAGCTGTGATTTAACAGATCAGCTGTTACGCAGATGTCTCATGAAAGGTAAGGGTAGGGTCGAAGGTTAAATGTCTTTGAAGTCCCAAACAGCAGTAACAGTGGTCAAATAATACATGCCTTTTGAGAGCTGATCCTTCTTTCTATATATCTTGATAAAAATTTGGCCTAGTATGTAAGTAGTGCTGCGATATGAAAGAATCAAAAAATCGTCTTGTAAAAAGTTCTACATTTCTATTCTGCAGTCCTTAAGTTTATGACAGCCCACAGCTGGTATCGCTCAATATGGCATTAACAGTTAAGATTGTCGTTACTGGTGTTTAAGGTTACCTACTCCTTTGTTTTAAAAGTACCACTGAAAAAAAAAAGCCTATAAATGTAAACTAAGTCATTTGGCATGTAATCCATGGGAGAAGCCTATTAAAGTAATCCTTTTGAGTTGAATAATCCTGGACAGAAGTATTTGGCCTGAAATTTGAAGTAAAAGCAGAAGTATTTGGCCTGAAATTTGAAGTAAAGCATTTTTAACATTGTTGGAAAGTCAGTTCCTAAGACAAAATCATTAACATGTTGATTTTGCTGAAATCATCGTCTTAATAGAAGGATTGAGATTGTTTCCATCAAGTAAGAATTTTTACTTTTTTTTTTTTTTTTTTTTTTTTTTTTTTTTTGAGGGAGAAGCAAAACATGGCAAAACAGACACTGTTTATAAAACAGAGAGAGTGAGCCCTTTCAACTGTCCATCTGGAAAACACTGATTTGAATCACTAACAATATAACTGTTCTACCAACAGGTTCAATTTTCTGTGTGATCAAAACACAAAGGTAGCTGTAATGGTTTTCAGTATAAGGAAAGTCTTGAAAGACCTAATAAAATGAGAGGGGAAATTCCCCCAGCCACACATGTAAAGCAGAAGCATGTTCACACAGGTACACACAGAGATTGCAGATCTAAGGCAATATGGGTGATCTCTAGCGTATTTAGAATTTTTAAATGATATCAGTTTCTTTACAGATGTGGATTTCTATGTTAGAGTTTAAACATAGGAGTCTGTATTACTGGAATGAATTCCTTACCTTTTTTTCTTTTTTTTTTTTTTAATTCACATTTCATCTTTGGTTCTGTTTATTTGTTTTCAAAAGGAAATGTGATATTTTTATATTTTTTTTTTTACTTCTGGTGATCTTTAACATGAATAATGTGAAATGCACAAAAATATCGTAAAGGCTTTAAAAACATACTTTTATAAAGAAAGGCACATCTGAATGCATGTGCATAAGTACTTACTGTTTAAATATCACTGCCTTTGAGAACATTTGGGAATATTATAGAAGGTCTAAGGTTTGGGGCAAACTAGTTACTCTTTATTTATAGTCCTGTTAAGGTCAATACATAGTTAATTATATATATATATATATATAAAGTCATAAAAACAACGTACATGTGATATGTTCAGGGAAGAGCAGGACTGGCCCAAAATACATGGGGTTTAGGAGTATACTAGTAAACAAATAAAAATTGTGTAAGTACAGACTGTCATGCTGTAGTTTTGAAGTCAGATTTCCCCAGTTCAGAATAAATCAACTTCAAGCTGTACTTTTTGGGCAATGCAGGAAAGAATTAGTGCCTTTCCCTGAATAACTTGTTTCATTTTACAATGTTGAAATAGGCATCTTTTTGCAAATTTTGCACTTATCCCTCATTAACAATTTAAATATTAGTTCAGGTGATGTCTTTTGAACTACTGTACTGTCTCGTCCCTGCCCGTAGGAAACTTTCTATTGACAGTCCATGGAAAGTGCCATTGCTGTGCTTGGTTTACCAGAGTAGGTACCACACTCCCAGCTGTTTGGAAAATTTTGCCATGCCCTTGATCTTTGTTGTGCTTGTGTCATGAGGCACCTGCTACTGCTTGGAATGATGATTTACTGGAAAAATGCTGTCTGACATAACATGTCCATGTTTGTATATTTATATGGATAGAACATTAAGAGATTGTGGTAACGTTTCCACTATTTCACAACAAATTGGGTTAGAACTGTATTCTTGGTATGCATGCTTTTACTGAATTGTTTGTTTTAAACTTTAGAACATGTGATTTTTATTTGTATTCTTAAATTTGTATTTCTAAATTTTTTGTCATCCATAATCTCATAAATCTCAGTATGAATGTATGCGTAGTTGGAAAAGTCATCTTAACTACCATTTGCTGAACAGGGGGAAGCTTTACAGCTTCAGAACTCTGTAGCATTTCTTTGAGTATCATTCAGAGTCACAGCAGGATAAGTTTGTCCCCTCTATGGATTTTCCATCAGCAAACTCTCACCCACAAACAGATGCCGCTCTGGCATAGGACTGTGAGTGTAGTTGCCATCTGCTTTATTGCTGTCCAAGCAGCTCCAGCTCTGGTGCCTCTTTCATCAAAGTCTGTGCAAGCTCAGACAGAAAGCATTAAAAACCTATCTTCTTTATCCAGAAGGTCTCTCACTATTGCTTATCCTGCTGGAGAAGATGATGAGCCACTCCTTTGTGTCAAAGGAGGCAAAACCACTGTGCAGAGCTTGTAAGAATACACTATGGAATGGCAAGGATATAATGTACATTAGAAGGATGAAGACATGTACCTCTACAGTAGTAACCAAGTACATGTAGCACCTGTTGGTGTAAGGTTGTGCAGACATGACTCCTTATGGAGGTAATGAAATGACTTTTTGAATATGTCAATTCAGTTTGGATGTGTGATTCTTGTACTCATGCCTTTGTTCTCTATTTCAGAGCCCTACGTAAGAACATCTCATTTGATGTGGTGCATTTTGTAAGTTGGAAGGAATTTTTCCAAGTGATTTGAAGTGATCTGATCACTAACAGTAGGAGGACAGGGATCACCACGGGGAGCAATTCACAACCCTGCTGGAAGTCATTGCCTGCATCAAGGATAAACTGAGATTCTGCAAAGCAGAACAAGCTGCTCGAGAGAAAGCTGTCTGACCTCAGTCAGGCTAAGGAGGAAGTTTGAGACTAAAAGGGTGGGAGAAAGAGCACTTTCAATTATTTGGTGTGTTGTGTGTGTGTGTTTGATGTGAAGCTTTAGCATTTTACTGCTTTTTAAATTTTTTTTATAAATCACTGGAAACCAGCTGTGCAACCCTGCATAACTATACCAAGATGCTCTATATTCGTTTTTTTATTTTCTCTTTATATTTTAGCATATTAAAAAAGTCAACCTTGCATCACCAGTGGTTGTGTCATACATATAAGATGTGGTATACATGCAAAAAATACTGCAAGGAATCAATCCTCAAAATAACGTATTGTGAAACTAGTGCCTCGAAAATTATTAAATCAGTCTTAAAATTGAGTTAACGAAGAAAGATCCTAAGTGACATCCATATTTGAAAATGGAACAGCACAGTAATTCATTCGGTTTTAGGTACACAGGAATTTTGACAGAACCTACTAAAGGTGTGAAAATATAAATGATTTTGTGAGTAGGTTTAGAAAAAAAGAAAGTAAATACTGCAAGTGGAAATGTTCTGTCAGAAGAAAAAGTGGGGAAAACAAAAGAGACAGAAAAGTATTTTGTTCCTCTAAATTCTGAAAAGAAGCTGAATTGTAGTTAATCAGATCCTATTTGCCTCACAAATATGCATTAATATTTCTTGAGAAGATTTTAGGTCTTTAGTTTACAATAGCAAGGTGTTTGACAGCATCAGAGACTAATTATTTGTTTGTTTATGCTTTTGTGATGTTGATCTAACATGAAGCTTAGCTGAATTTTGAAGTCCTTCTTACTCTACTTTGTTATGATTGATATGTACTGTAGAAATATTTCAAGGGCTTACTACCTATACAGATATAGTAATGTACACTTTAATGGTAAGTCAGCAAAGAAGCACTTAGAAAAGAAAATGAGAGAGGGAAAGAGGGCAAAAAGAGAGAAAACATTTGGAAATAAATTGGAATTCAGCATAGGCCTGATTATGTGGGGGGAAATCTGGGAAATGTCTGAGAAAATGTAGAAGTTGTAGAGTCAGTTTCCTGGGTGGTGGAGAGAAACAACTTTACAGTTTTACCAAGCTGTTTGGGTATATGTGGTGTAGATAAAAAAATATCCTTTTATTTATCCGCAGTTTTCATGTCCCTACTGGCATTCTCAAGGAAATTAAAGAGTCTGAGAACTGACATTAAAGTATGTTTTATCTTTAGGAAGTAGCAGATCTAGACTGAAGAGAATTAACTTTCATCTGTGTGACAATGGATATTTCCCTCTCTGATTACCTCACAGCACTACCACTTCCTTTTAATCTACGACAGTCTCTGCCTAGCTACTGTGGCGATTCAAATTTTGGCTCTGGAGTAGGTCGGTGAAATCTCCTATTTTGGTATCTGTACTGTAAGTATGGTTCATTTTATCCAGTAAGTATCTAGAGCTTTCTACTTTTTCTACTTGATTTTTTTTTTTTCTTTCATTAAGCTACATTTATTTATTACATCCAGTAATTACTGAAACAAGCATTCTGAAGGTGACTTGTGTTTTTAAATGATAACTAGGTATCAGATCCCTATATCTTTTAGGTCTGGAAATTATGTTGTACAGCCTTAAGAAACCGCTTCAAAACAACAACAAAAGTGAAAAGGAAAACAAACCACCAAACCTTTCTTTAGTGATGTGCTCTGTATGAACATGTGTATGATAGTTCCTCAAGAAGAACTATGATAGTTCTTGAAGAACATACGGCACTTCATACATTATTTTAATATTTTAATATTTACAGTTCCAGGCCAGAGAAAAGAAAACAGAAAGCACATAAACTGCTCTGTTGATTAAAATGCATCAAACTAGTGGGGATCTTCCCAAGGTTAAAGTTCAGTCACAGATTTATGTGCTCATAAGTTTACAGGTACTTGATTGAATAAAAGGTACTTATCTGGACCTGTACGTTTAAAATAGAAAAGCTTGGTGACCTTGGACAGACCAAGAAAGGCTTCAGATGAAATTTGAGAAAAAAAATTTATTGATTTTGTTTATTTTATCAAGTTCAATTTATTGAAAAGATATTAAGCTATTTACAGATCATGGTTTTCCATTTTTCATAATGCAAGAATTGAAAATATCATGAGGATTACTGAGACAGTAACCAAATTATATTTCATTTTCTAAGTGGATAAATTACTGAGAGCTTTGTTTCTTCATTTTCCTGTATGTCATGTAAAAATTAATCATATTTTACAAGATTGTTTGCATTTTCTTTTGTTTAAATGTCCCACATTCGAATGTGGACTCGGATACAGAGCAACAATATTCCAAAATTAGCATGAAAGGAAAGTGATAGTTAATTATCTGCTTTGTTTCCAAAAGCTTGCAAAAAATAGGTTTTCTTTTTAGGATATCATAGTTTTAGGAAGCAGGAAGAAGCTGGAAAAGAGCCATACACATGACATAATTCCCTCAAAGACTGGAGGGTGTCCAGATAGGAAGATCAAGAAGCTTTTAGTGCTGTTAAATTAGAATCAATTTCCCTTGTGGGAGGGGGCTAATTTGCAGACAGAAAAGAAAAACAAGCTGCAGTAGAGATTATACCTACTAGGTGTGGCATAGTTGATTACTGAATGTCTCCTTTTCCAACCCTTCTCAAGATACCACCACTATGAAATAAAAACAAACAAATCTTTAATTAAACAAATCCACTGCAATGCATATTTTTGGTTTGACTTTTGGATTTTTTTCAATAGTTAGGCAATATAATAAAAATGGTGAGAGTTGTAATAAGCTTATACAAGTATATTCAGTTAATTCATATGGACTCAGGAACACATCTCAGAATTGAGGAGAAGGATGTTTCAAGAAAAACTTCAAGTGGAATGTGAATACAATATGTCTTTTCTTTGCAGAGTATGAAGGATGAAAGGTTTCCAAGGTGCTGGCAAATTAGTCATGAGATTTTCAGTTATTGTGCCTGCTAGCTAAAACCTGAGCAGAATGTCAAAGTTAAGATATACTGGTGTGAACATTTAGATCTAGAGGTCCTCTCTGTCTGAAGCCTGGTAAACAGATACTTCTTTAGTGAACTGCTAATGGTGCATATTAAACCATACAATGGCAATGAATGGAACAAACCAGATAATTGCAGCGTGCTTTGAAAGGTTTCCAGGTCCTCGCATTCTGTACTATATTCTTTCTTCTCTTCTTTCCAAACCTCTAACATCTTTCAAAAGTGTGAGAATGAAAGACGAAAAGTAGGTCTCCAATTATACTGATTCCCCCTGCTTTTATTCCAGAAAATTATTTAACTGAGGACAAGGGCTTATACGTCGATAAAGTTTTGTACAGATTTGTAGGGTTTCAGTTAACATTCTGTTGTCTTAATTCCTTGATATAAATCATTTAAGGTGCAAAACCAGGTGTTGCCTTCTCCAATATGGGATCGTGTATTGCCCCAAGATGCAGTCTAACTATAGTGTTGTATGTCGCTTTCTTCAACATTATTAATAAAGATTCTGGATATGAAATGATACGTACACTTCTGTAAAACTGTTTCCTTAAAATTATGGTTTTAAACACTCATGCAAATTTATCTGTCTTCAGCATGTTTTTATATGTAAAAAAGAAAATTTAAATGGGAGATGATACGGTTTCATAATGCAGGGCATTATATGCAGGGCAATATAGCATCTGGTGTTTGGCAGATGTGAATGATTAGTAAAAAGGATATCCACACAGAGATTATTATCTATAAAATTTACTTTTGTGTTACTATCAGCTTGATTTCTTGAGTTATTTAGACTCAGGTATTGAGCAGCTTTGTACTGATCAGTGAAAGAAATAATCAAACATTTTAAAGCTAAGAAATAACATAAAAGTTTATTCCATGACTCATTGCATCCAGTTACAGGAAAGGCTGCTTTTATGCTGTGTCATGTCCGTCACAGAAATCACCTCTAGGCCCACTCACTATTCAGTAGGCATCCCTGTGTATCAGGGCATGCAAACAGGCTATATAAGTGTGTTTGGTCACATGGTGAAATAACGCAATAAATGTCTGCCAGCCACTTCTCAGTGGCATCTAGCCATGTGCATTTGCACATGTGTGTCCTTGTATGGCAGATTACATGGCCTAGTCATGTGGGGAAGGACAAGGTCAGCTCAGGCAAGCTATCAAAGAAGCCGGTGAACTCAGTTTTGACCCGTTACACGTTCAATCTAAATACCACACATAAAGAGAATTCTCCACATCGCTGGAAACGTTCTTCCACTGTTTGCCTGCTTTTGGTGTGTTTTTTTTTTACTTTATTACATTTCTCAGCATCTTCCACTGGGTCTCATGTAAACGCTGAACTCTTACTCAGACCTGTAGGGTAGTTCCATATTTTGATTGTGAAATATGACAGAAGTATGTTTTGAAGATTTGCCTGAAGGGGAAGGGAGGTGGGGGGGGGGAGAAGAAAAAAAAGTAGAAAACAGTGTGAAAAGCAAATTAATATACTTGCTGACATCAGCTGCTTATAAAGATTTAAATCTGACTTTCTTGTTTTACAGTCAGAATGACGTCTGTAAAAAAAAAAAACGATAATCACCTCAGTCTCTAAATAAAACTATTATGTGCTGCGATAAAAGAAGAGTTTTGTTTTAAAATCAAAAAGTCATCTCACATTGTCCCTGATGTGTTACAAAACCAAGTTCCCTAATTATAGAGCAGAAAGTTATATTTTTGAAGGTGGGTTATTTTTGGGGGGTTTTTTTGTTTTTTTTCCCAGTGAAAACTGGAAGGATGAGAAGATGACCCTGGCAGCCTTCAAACAGGGCTTATAAATAGAACAAGACTTGAGTTTGTGTAAACAGGATCTATCCTTCAAAATTCACTTTTCAAAACTAGGTAGGTATTGAAATGAGCAGGTTGACAATATGCAGTCTATGGAGTAGTTTCTGACATTTTTCTCTAGAGATAATAGCTGGGAAATCTGTCTCTATTACAGAATCCATCCTCGGGAAAGCCAAAATTATCTGAGACAGGATACATAATGTTTAATGCTAGAAATGAATTCCATTCAGTTGGAAAATGCCTATCAGCACTGTATTTTGTTGCATACTGTAATTACAAAGTTAATTTTGCAAATCTCATAAGCTGAGCACTTTGAAGATTCATTTGAATTCTTTAAATGCTAATAATGTTGCAGGTATTTTGAACAACTTTATTAAACTGAAGAAAATTATTCTAAAGTCTTTTAAAAAGAAAAAAAAAACATTTAAAAACTATTTCTACTTTTCTGTCATTAAAAAGAATAAATCTAAGGATAAAGATAAGAAAATTTTGAAGGAAACCAATTCTATTTAAAAATTACTTTACATTAATGGATCTTAAAATTCCTTTTATTTGCCTCCTGTTTTATGCAATGCAAAATATTATAGAAATGCATGTTTTGATTTTTAACCCTCAACAGAACTGAGAAATGCTGTTGAAAGATCATGGAAGCAAGCAGGATGGTTTATCTTCAGTCTTTGGAAAGGAAGGGATGCAAAAATGCAAGTAACACAGCCAGAAGAGAAGATTAGGATGCCAGGTTTAACATTGACCGTCCAGGTTCTGATGCCAAAGCTACTGAGAAGGAATTAATATAACTGAGAATGGGTGACAAGACCTTGGACAAAACCTCAATCTATGCATAGAAAGATGAAAGGCTGTTTAATTTAACTCTTCTTCAGAGAGATTCTTCAAGATTTACATGACATATATGAGGACAGAGAGGTGTCCAGGTTAAGAAATAAATAAGCCTGAGTCTAAATAAGTCTTTAAGTCTATACTAAAAATATCTTTTTATTGACAGAGATCAAGTACTAGTTGTACTTGATGTTGCTGGTATCACCCCTATTATAATCAGCAGAATTAAAAAATTAACTTCCAAAAGCCATTATTCTAAGTGACATGAAATTATTATTAAATTGGTATAACTATTTGAATATTGTAGGTCTGCATGCATTTTCACTGGAATTGCACTGCTAAAAGCTGTAACATTTTCTGATTGATGATGTCTTGCTTTGTAGCGTGTAAGATGGAATTTTTGATCTGTGGAGGAGCTTAGTATCTCAAATATATTTATATCAGAAGCAGAACTTATAGGGATAATTGGAATGCCATCTAAAAGATGGTACAGAGGAGCTTTGAAGGTTTCCTTCAGCCTTCCTGATATTATTGAAGTGCTTCTAAGCTGCACGGGGATCAAAGCTGCAGATTTCATCTTCAGATGGAGCTGTCTACATCTGGACAGAGATATTCCAAATATATATATATATATATATATATATATATATATATGATACATAAAATTGAATGTCCTTGATGAGGGACCCGAGTTTGTCCAAGACAGCAGGCAGAGATTGTCTTATTCTGTCTGTGGTCACAGAGAGAAATATTGTATGACAAGAGCAAAATAGCACAATCGCTTGCAAAAAAGCTCAACAGAGCCTCTATACCTAATGTTCTGCTCAGAGCAGCAGAACTAAATAAAGCAAAGCCATTTGAGAAATTGTTTTCCTAAACTGAAAAGTTGGGATTCTGTCATGATTACAGGGAAAGATCACGGCTAAATTTTTCCGTTAATTGTACATATGATACACAGTTCTAGAACCATATGTCAAAGACATGGGGTTTTCCTAAACAGGTATTTAAACAAATACTGGAAAGGGTTACTTATGTATGCTTATAGAACAGCTTTTTACCACTTCTCAAGTTTAGTGCTTTTTTTTTGTTTGATGGGGTTTTTTTTGTTCACCCCCCCTATCCCATCTTAATCTCTCTCTCTTTCATGAATGATGTTACAGTGTGTGTGAAGTATGCCTTTTTTTCTGGATTGCAAATTTCTTTGACAAAGGGACACAAATTTCCTTTTTTTTAAAAAAAAAAAAAAAAGTAAAAAAAAAGACAAAAAAAAAAATTTTAATTTAAAGGTACCGAAAGGTGTTACACTTCAGATTCCAAAGGAGGTTAATTTTAAAATACTTTCAGCTCAGAATTCCTCCCTTTAAGAATTTAATTACAGATATTGTCAAGCCAAAACATTATTTCCTGACAAAATCTTGCTTTAGTGTAAACCTAATTTTCATTCTCACAGTGAAGGGAGACAGCATTGCATGTTGCCCCAAATGGAGACGAACATGTGACAAGCTGGGAAATAAGTGGAAATAAAATCAATTTTTCCCTATTAGTGTCAAATTAAAAGCAAAGTAAGCTGTAGAAGTTGCAGTAGCAGAAGTGACAATTGAAACGAGTGTTCTGAACAAACAAACAAGACCAATAGAGAATCAATTTTAACTTTGTTAGGTAAAGGGACCTTTGTTGTTGGTGATCTTATAATGCACAAAAGAGTATCTGTTCAAATTCTAAAACAGCAGCCAAAGACTCCGTATCAACAGGCAGGAAGTTAAAGATATCAAACAGGTGAAAATTAATGGGAAATTATTTTTACAGACTTTAAGCTAATACAGCCCAATATATATGTCGTTAAGATTTACAGTTTACAGTATCATTAAAAAAAGTTGCTGTCTTTTTGACATTGATTTGAACTCTCTTACCTTTTCACAAATTCAAAGAAATCTTTACATAAAAAAGAAATTGCACAGAAATCTGGTTTCTTCATTTTTCTCCGCCTTTTCACTTCCTCCAGCTTCTTTCCCCTTCTTGTAATTCTTTTAATTCTCTCTATGTGTCTAATTTATTTTTTTTTCCTTGTGTCTTCCCCTGTGTATGGTCCCTGATGTTTCCCCTCTACATCATTTTCTCCTAGCTGACTGCCTTTTCCACTGTGGCTCATGGTTCTGGCTGGTGCCTCTAGTCATCTACAGCAGTTCCAGTTTCGTCCCTCTCTTCAAGCCCTTGGGGGCAATATCTCCTCTTCCCGGATTCATCAGTACCTGCTAGCCTAAAAAGCCTGGTGCCACCAAGGGTAGAAACCAGAAACGTGGTAGAACAGATCTCCCCAGACAGTCTGTAAATAATCCAAGAGATGCTGGGAACGTGAGAAGCAAACTGCAACTGGGTGGGATCTAGCTCACTACGCTGATCTGGTGACAAGAAGCTGACTCTTGCAACTAAATGTGATGTACATTAGGGCCATATCCTGCTCTCTATCAAAGAGACTAAGCATCAAATGTTTTTTCTCTTATGCAAAAACAAGAGTAAAATCTTCAAGCTTCATGTTGGTCACTTTCCTGTCCCAAGCAGGGATGGGTAAATATCAGAACTATTCTAGTTAAAAAATCTAGAAATCTCTGTGACTAAGTGTGCTGGGTCTGGCTGAGCCAGAATTGGTTTTCCCCTACAGCAGCCCCCATGGTGCTGTGGTTTATGCTGGGACCTGGCAGGGTGTTGGCAGCCCCCTGGTGCCGCGGCTACTGCTGAGCGGTGCTTACACAGCACCGAGGCTCTTTCCGACATTTCCCCCAGTGGGACGGGGTGGGCAAGATCTTGGGAGGGGACACAGCCAGGACAGCTGACCCCAACTGCCCAAAGGGACATTCCAGACCGTGTGACGTCTGCTCAGGATAAAGCTGGGAGAAAGGAGGAAGGGGCTGGGGTCACCCTTGGTCCTCCGAGGCAACCACTCCGCGTATGGGAGCCCTGATCCTGAGAAGGCCCCACAGCGCCTGCTCATGGCAAGTAGAGAATGAATATGTGTTCTTTTTGCTTCCGCGCACGGACCTTTGCTTCGCTTTGCTGATATTAAAACTGCAGTTGGTTTTACCCACAAGGGTTGGTCTGTCTTATTTTCTTTCTCGTCTTCGCCCTGTTGAAAAAACAAGCGGAAAAGGGGGGAAGTGATAGAGCGACTTGGTGGGTACCCAGCATTTAACCAGGGTCAAACCACCACACTAAGCATCAGCCTTATGAAATGATGCCCACTATCCCCTATTTTGCCTTGATTGCTTTGCATACATAGGCATTTTTCCAGTTTAGGGAGTAAGGAAATACTGATGATCTGTGTAGACCAGGCATGGTTGTATGATTAGTGTCCAGAACTGCTGGTCTGTGAATGAAAACAAGAGCACATGAACAATGAGGAAAATTAATTTATTGGGTTTACTGGATATTTACCACATTTGAGATAAAATATTTTCATAACTGAACTTTCAGAAATCTATAGAATAATTTTAAATTTTTTTTTAAAGAGATGTAAATAGGTGGTCATCATCAAAGCTATGCTAGAAGTGCTCATCTTAAATTTTTTTTTCAATATCGTAAGATAGGGCCAGCGATTCTACACTATCAGTCTTTCTCCCCACCCTCTGTTACAGCCAGAACAGGAGAAAACAAACATGTTAAATGCAAAATGTTAAAAATTAGGGAAAATTTTAAAGTGCTGTTGAGGACTGAAGGAATTTTTCTACTATAAATTTAGTTGTTACATAATTAACATAAATTGACATAACCAACATTTTGTAATGAGATTCTTTATTAATAAATTTTAATTGTAAAAACACATGGATTTAATTGACATTTAACATGTTAGCTATTGCAAGCTTGATATCAATTAACACACTTATCAAATGTCAATTACCAGTTTTTCAGTTTTAATTGCTGTGAAATTGACTTGCCATGGGCTACCTTTTTAAATCTTAATGTATTAACAATGTTCACAGATTTGATGTAATAAATATGACATCTAATGTGCACTTATTGCTTATGCAATTTGACTACATTATATGAAAAATTAAATGTATTTCCTTCATACTTATTAAACAACAGTAAGAAGCCTTTTACTCATTAATTTACCATACAATTAAATTTGATGCTAGTATGAAATAATTATCCCACAGTCTTCGGAACAGTTAGTCAAATAGGCAGATCACCATTTTAAACCAGCATTAGCAGACATTATTAGAACTATTTCTGAAACTCTATTGTGCTGCCAACTTGCTTTTTAATAGAAAATTTTTTGTGTTTACCTATATAAAGTAACTGGGTTATATCCCGCATTCATTTGAAAAAAAATAACAGTACTGGAAGTCCAACTACTGATGATGATCCTGTCAAGTGAGCTGAACAAATATGTCCCGTCCCTTATTTATGGCATTACTGATGGCACTAGGCCATGGTGCTGATAAAAATTTTGGCTGCCAGGAGCAGTTTTGGTTTGACAGCTTTGTCATTGGCATCATCTTAAAGGATGAAATTTCCATTGTGTGTAGAATCATTATACTAAGTTCATCCATAGCATTTTATTTGAATCTGTAGAACTGACATACTTTATGAAGCTAGTCACTATCCCCATTTTAATGGAGAGGAAAATGAGATGCAGTAAGGTCAAGTGATTTGCCTAAAGTCCTGAAGCTTGTCAGTAGCAGAAGTAGGCAAAATAAGTTCTGGTTCAAGTTACATTTTCAGAGTGGCAAGAGGATCAGGCTTTCCCAAAGGCAGTGTATAGTGGTGACGGATGAAAGGAGCATTAATCACAGGACTCCTGGAAAGGAGGGCTGCTTATTTAGCAGAATAGAATGAATATTTAAAAAGACCTTTCAGAGTATTGTAGAATAAATGCATATATCTGTAAGTTATTATGGCTTAAGGGCTAGCTATTAAGTGAGAGGATCAATGCATCAAATAGTAAATGCAGAACTTTTAGAACTAGTGCTATGTGAATCATGATCTCCCAGCCTGCTAACACACAAAATCAGGGATCAAACTTTGCGTAAGACCAAACTGTTGGATTGGAGTCCTCTTCCCCCCAAGTAAGAGTGATCTGCACTGCCGACAAAGTTATGCTTTATTAGTAACAGAGGAAACTCCTTCCTCAGCCTCTGGGCTCAAGGCCAGCCCCACCAGGACCAGTCAGCCCTCATTGTGCCTCAATAGCTATGAATAAGATGAAATACTTTTCAGGGGTCAGGTAGAAAGTTTAGATCAACGCTTGGCCAAAGATCAGTTATCCATGAAATTGTGGCCTGCGAAACAATCCCATATTTGCCAGTGTCTCCAGGAGCAACATCTAATTGAGCTGTTAGTTGTGCATTCACTCTTTATGATCTTCACTTGTGGCTTCTGCTCCATCACATTGTGCAGTAAGACCTCACCGCTGAGGATTCTGGCAGTGGCTACTGGACTTGCTATTCCTGCTGACAGGTGACACTTCAGAGATATTTGTTGAGTAACGTTTCCTGAAGAGTTCTGGTTCCTTGAAAGACTACAGCTCTATTCAAATCAAATTAGATAAAAATTCCATTTTAAGCACCAGATATGATTTGATGGCCCTGCTGAGTCAAATAAAGATGGTCTCCCCATAAGAGTCAGAAAGTCATCCCTTTCAGACATACTTTTCTTAATAACCCAAACCAAATCTTAATCTTGTCATTGTCTCATACATGTCTGTTTTTCCTTCAGGACCAGTTTGTCCTCTTTCAGAGACTCATTCCCTTTCTTTGTGTTAGGATGGAGTCTACTCAGCTGAAGTCGCTGGAGTGAGTCTGTAATAACTGATTATATCTCTTTGTAGACTTCCAGGCTATCACCCCTGCTGACCAGAGGATTTCATCACTTCATTTCACATTAAAAACCATCCTGGTCTACTAAAAGACTTGTAAGTCATCTCTCTTGCAGTTCTCAGTGAAAACCAATCCCCACTCCCCCAAAAAGAAAACATCTAGAGGTTTATAAGGGTTCAAATACAAAAAGGGAAGGAATAAGAGGAAGAAATCAGAAGTGACATGTTATAATGCTTTCTTAAAGATCAATAACTATTCCCTCTACTGATTAATAATTTCCTAAATGATTCTACCTTTCTCACCTGTTGCTTTCACGTGTGCTGTAACATGGTTACATGTGAGAATTATGAAGAGAGGGAATGTAATGAATTAATGAAAGAATGATTTTCAAATTAATCTATCGTCTCCTTCCAGCTTCAGAAGTCTCTGGGTGCCAATAGAGTTTCATTACATCTATTAGTTTACTATAGCACTTTGATTGCTATTGCTTTGTCAAGTATTATTTCAGGGGGAAAAAAGTATACTCCAATGGTGTCAAGTCAAAGTATAATATTAAACCATCAGCTCTACAATGCTCTTGTGTCTCTGATTATTAAGAATCATGTTTCATCTGAACTTTTTTAGTGGAGTTTTGGAAGAGAAAATGTTGGGTTGCCATCAAAAATGAGTACATTTAATTATAATGTCTCTCTTCTCCGTTCCTTGCAAAAATTGTGTCAGAAAGAATGGTATCATTTAAGATTTTATTTAAAGATAATAGAAAAAGTGGAGGGTATTACAGCAGACTTACTGGCTGAAAAAAAGGGTTGTGTGTCAGGCAAGAATTCATGACAAATGCACATGGTGTGAGATGGTATTTGATATTTGCATGGTTTATATGGTAAATTGTCTTTATTAAATATTTTTATTAGAACAAAACAATAATATAGTTACATGGAATATTTCATAGTACTGAGTATTCATACTGCATGTATGTGAATACCAGCAGTATGAAGGGAAGTGTGTATGTGTGTGTGTGTGTATATAAGAAGCATGTATAATACATATGATGCGGGATTGTATCAAACAATTAGAACTAGAAAATGACAGACTGGAAAGCTTTGTGATAGATTTTCAGAGCTATAGGGTAAACAACTTATATCGTGAACTTTTGATTGACTCCCTGGCATTCTATCCTCTAATCCATCTCTCCTGAGACTTAATTTCACGCTCCAAACACTGAACAGCTTCAGACAGCTGCCATTTAAAAATAAACGAACATAAATAAACCATCAGTTACAAAGTCCTTCCCCTCTCCAGACCACCACACAGAAGCTCACCCCGATCAGAATCAGGGGTGATTTTTCCTTCATAGTCAAAATTCAGGTGTATAATATCTTCTGCTCGTCTCACGCTTGTGGTCTGTCATTTAGAAACGGTGCATAAGCTTGTCTGTTGTATACTAGTAGTATGTGGGGACTTGCAAGCTAACAAGTCACACTCTCCTGGAAAAGGAAGGTACTGACTAAGGGATGTGTTGGGAGCACTAGCAATCTCTGTTATTTTTCAGATTACTTAAATGACCAGAAGGTCATAATTCACTGCTTGATTCAACAATATTCTGATCTTCACTTGAATCAGGGGAATCATTTAGCTTTTTTTCACTCTTCCCGCTCTCCTTGTTTTTGTCTATCGCATGTAACGTGTACAGATTATGAACCGTAAAATGTTATGCTACAGAAGAGACTCCAAGGTTTCTGGTAAGACAAACAGTACTTGTCTGTGAAGTTGTCTGAGGTACCTTTTTGTAAGTACGACACGCTTGTAAAGCTAATTTACATTCTTTGGGCGGTTGGCTGAGTTTCACTGTGAACACAGATAGACACTAGGTCAAGTATAACCATGCAAATCATATCCACAATGACCTTTTGGAATTTCAGGCAGAATATTGTGACTCAGATGGCAAAAGTGTCATTACAAGTTTTACTGAATTCTCAATAAAACCTGAAATATGTGGCAGTTAACAAAACGTTACTCTGATAACACGTTGCATGACAGGACTGAGCATCCAGCCATTTCAGGGTTGGTTTTTAAAAATGTGTTGTGATAGAAATGTTGCTATCAACACTAATTAAAGACAATAAACCTCTCTTTGATTTTTCTGCCTCATCTAAAATTGTTAAAATTAGATAAATTTTGTTAAAATACCATTGCCTTTCCTGTATTGTGTTTACATATAAGCATTAGACATGTAGACACCCAGAAGCCTGTTGGGTATACAGGCATGAAGTGTTTCACATCTTCGAAATCTGCATGGTCAAGTGACTATAGGAAAAACACAGCTGAGTTTTTTATTTATGTTGAAAAATATGTTAAAGAAATGTATATACATTTAATACATGATATATGGAATCTGTATGTATTCAGGGAAGGTAATTCTGAACTTCCTTTATTCACTAGAAATCTTTTATTGCTTCTTTTTCCAATTAAATTTGATGCAGTTTTATAGGACTCTTTGAAACTCAACCATCTTCCTTTTCTCACCTATCTTACACTATTATATTATAGACAGGCTAAAACAAACTGTTCGTTCATTCTCATCAAAGAAACAGATTTTTCTCTGTTCTCAGTATAAGCAGTTGGGGTAGGCCACAGTGATAAGAGATGTGATCCTTAAATTCCTGACCTTAGCAGTAAACCAGAAGTAGTTTTATCCATTCATTTCTTCTATGCATTTTTATAGACCAAATAAAAAGTACATAAATTTTGTTTTACTGTAGATATAATCATAGCTATAAAAATTTATCACTAGATTCAGTAACATAGCCCAAAGTGCTGGGACTAAAGCAATAATATACAACAAGCAACCCTTCCTGACTTTTAATATTTATTAATATTGTTACTTAAGTACTCATGATAATTTTATTGGAAATAGAACTTTAAGAATGGCACGCAGGATGTTAAAGTGAAAGAAACCAGAAGTTTTATACCTTAATTACAAGTATAATCTTGGACAAGTTGTGGCATCAGGTTATGGAAGTAATAATAACCATACATCTCAAATATTTTTTAAATTCAGTACTTAATTTTACAACTAAGAAATAGAATCTTCAGAAATTTTCATGTTACTTACAATGCTTTTTGTCTGATGTATTATAAGATGCTTAACTACACAAGTGTTGAGCAAAGAATAAATTACTTAGAGATGAGCTACAAATGAGTTATGTCCTAAAGTGGTGAGAATGCAGAAGTTGTAGAGAATACTGATTTGCAGTATTTTTAAAGCAATTTTTGCTAATTTTTGTTGGGTTTTTTGGGGAGACTGATATGTAAGGCCACTAATGTATTATCATTTCAGTTAATGATCAATTTTTGAACAATGTTTCCTTGTTTAATTACCATTATTTACATTAGTGCCATCACATGTAGGACAAATATCAGAAACAGAAGAATCCTTTGTTGCATGACCTGACATAAAAATATTAGAAAAGTTTAGCTGTTTCATGTCTCTGTCTTTTTCACTAAAATAAGGTGATTTGGGGGAGTTTCCAGGAAGAAGGGTATATTTTCCTGAACACAGCTGTAGATAGTAAGTGTGATAGAGCAACAAAATTCTCTGAAAATGGAAATGCTGAGTGCTTTTCATCTCATGATAATGATGAAAGTACAAGTGAGAAAGGAAATTTATTATTATGTGCTAGGTGCTGTACACATGCAAACTAAGCAAGGGCTTTTTTGGGAACATTCTATTCCAGTGTTGGAAACTCTGTGCATGTGTGTATTTTATAAATAGTGCCCAAAATCCAGAGATTTCAGCATGTGATTTAATGTTTAAATGTTAATAGAGCAGTACTTTTGGTAGCTGTTTAAGTACTATGAATTGGTTTAAAAAAAAAAAAAAAAAAAAAAAAAAAAAAAAAAAAAAAAAAGAAGCATTTTCAATCTAAACCACAAATATCTGTTGTTATTATTATTTTAGGTTACTTTATGTCTGTATTTAGATAATTTTAAAAGGGTTTTTTTGTTCTTTTAGTTTTTAATTATTCAAATCATTCTTTTCCCCCGCCTTCCACCCCTCTTTTATATAATAAGTGCATATATACAGTGCACAGGAGGATAAATGAAGTAGGAACACAAAGGAAAATATAAAAATAACATGAGAGATTTAGAGTGAAACTTCCTTATTCTAAAATATGCATGACATAAATCCATACATTTCTTCTGAATGCATCTCTTCATTTTCACAAACTCTGGTTTATTTTCATCTTGTGGTAGAAAATGCATTGCGATGGACAAGCAGAATGTACACAGCCCGTTACCTTGTCTCACTTGAAAGTCATGTAATTATAGGGCAGTAGTTTCCAGCTGAGGGGTGACAAAATTTTAAGCTGCTTGAAGAGGAATAAAAGTATGCTTCTGACCATGTTTATCAGGTAGACTAATACCTGATGGTATTTTACTTTTTTAGTGTCTTACATACAACAATGAATTGCAGGTGTCTTGGTGGGAGAGCTGGCAAAAAGTTTCTCATAAAATGAAGAATCCTTTCTGAGTATAATGCTGTAAATTACAGCTACGTAGTTTCATAATCCTGGTCAAGATTCGTTCTTCCTTTAAAACAGCTAGTCTGTAACAAGAGTATGTAATTTGTACAGTCACATGTAGATTTAGGTATTTTCTCTGCCTGAATCAGATAGAGATTCAGGGGAGGGGAAAAAAAAAAAAAAAAAAAAAAAAAAAAAAAAAAAAAAAAAAGTAGAGGGACACCCATGCTTCCATTTATAACTACACATTCTAACTTAGTCAAGATCAAAATCAGTAGAGCCCTTGCAGCTGCTGCTATTGTTGCTTGTGTACTACAATTTGACAGGATGACGATAGTGGATGCTTCTCTTCAGATCTCAGAAATATTCCCATTAAAATTTTCTTCAAATTATGTCTGTTTCATGAAAATTGCTAGTTTGAAGGAAACTGTGTTTTTTCTAAGAACAGGCTTCATCATGTGTGCCCCCACATTTTTAGACCAAAATCCAGACTGATAATCAGGATTTTAAAGCAATGATGAGGGCAATACTTTCAGATTCAAATGCACTTCAGTTTAAATAAGACAGAAAACGTTTCAATTAATAAATAATTATTTTCCCTCAGAAAATCTGAAGCTCTGGGATCTTAATTGTAAAAGTTTTACATATACACATAGATGTAGATATATACATGTATGGACAGAAAGGAGAAGATATGGAGTTCATCAGTGGTTTGTTATGTTTCATTAGTAGTTTAAGTAGTTTGTTATGTTTTCACTAGAAAACAATCTGGTAAGCATTCATTCTAATGTCCAGTGTAATAACTATAATTTGTAGCAGTATTTTCTCCTCTTAACCACTATACCAGAAAACAGAACACATCCTTTTAACCCATATTATGTTACTGGTAGGAATGCCTATCAAATACTAGAATCAAGTTTAAGATTTTGTGACAACATTTGGCTATATTTTTATCCTTGGGGTTGAATGAGGATTTCTTTATCTGTTGTGTTTTTTGGTTTGGTTTTTTTTTTTTTTTTTTGGTGGGTTTGGTTGGTTTTTTTTTTTTACTTTTTAATTTTGTTTTCAATATTTCACAGTCTCCAGAGAAAAGCAATGGCTCCCATCACAAGTGTGAGTGTACCCTCTGGTCTGGAGAATAGGAGAAAGGGAAGAAAAGAGAGGTAGGAATAGGGTAGGGAAACAAAGATAAGACAGGGCAAACATTTTCCTGCTGCCATAAACAGGAAAGCAGCTGTGTATTGCAATATAAAATGGATTGCTTTACCTGATCTGTTGAGATTGTAGTGTTGTGAGATCTAAGAGAGGAAAATATCAGGGCCTGGCCACCAGTGTGAACCAGTATGGGTGGACCTCCTGTAATCTATAGGATATGCCAGTAAATCCCCAGTGTTCACCCTCTGGATGAAAACAATCCCTACCTTTGATGGAAATCTGAAGATCAGTTTTGGAAAAGCCACTCAGAGTTTTAATTCTAAGGATCTAAAAATGAGAGATATGGCTGAATAAAGGTCTAACGTGTGGCAACAGATTGATGATCCTGTATGACTTATCAAATAGATCTGATAGCTTAGTTATGCCTTGTTGTTTTTATACTGCTTAATTATTTTCAGCTTTGTGAATTACCAGCAACATTTAATGGTGTATAAGGAGAGAGAACCCTACAATAATATCCCTAGGCAAAAGTAGGATGTTTTAGTAATGATCTTTGTAGCATCCCCATTATGGACATCACTGTGACCTTTTTTAGTGTATTAAAATTGCCATTGAAGTTGCCATCTTGGCTCAGAATCCAAATGCTTTCATCTTTCTTGTGCATAGGCAGGTTTTAATGAAGTACTAGAACTGTGCAATTTATAAGAAGGAACAGTTTTATTATATCTTTTTTTTTTTTTTTTTTTTTTACTGCTTTAAAAGAGTACATTACAAAAATTTTAGAATTAACATTGATCAATGTAAAGGAGAACAGGAAATAAAAGATACATAGTGCTTCAGAGGAAACCTGTTCCTTTTACTGTTGTCTAGTAGTACAAAGCTGTATCTGAATCACAGCTTGATGGAGGAAGAGGGGACACAAATAACAGCCTAAACGCTGCTGCTGTATATTCTTGGAGTCAGCCTCTTAGGTTACATTTGTGCTAACAAGTCCAGGCTCCCCTCCCAGGTATTGAAGCTAATGTGGCATGGAGCTCCATAGCTGCCAAGCCCAAATGATTATGTGCAAACCGACAGTGGATATGAAGCCTGTATTATTCAGGCTCCTGAAATGGGGACAGGAACTGTTTGGGAGGAGGATGTTAGTTGAAAGGAACCAATTTTATGCTATGGAGTGTTCAGTGTTACTTGTTTTCCAATGCCCAGCAATAGTGCATTTCCTAAATATGGTCACTGTCTAGTATGGATGGAATTTTCATGCAGTATCCAGGACAGATCAGATCAGGGTGGTATCCTGATAACTATTTCCCTACAAAAACCTGTGATTGTGCCAGTCATCTGTTTATTCCCTATTTAGCAGTCTCTTAGTTGCACCAGACACATGGCATCCACTATCTTGCATATTTGTTCTCAGTAGATTTACTCTTTCTTTACCTCATTTTTAGGGTGATAGCCTGAAATACATTATGATACCAATAAATAAAGTCTGAAAGACCATGAATATAAATGAAAAGGATTCCACTCAGAGTTAAATTTAGCAGACCACTGACTGGGCTGATTATTTTGTTCCATTTAAGTTCATTGTTCTATCATTCCACATATATTCCATTTCCCTTTCCAGTACTGTTCTCCCCTTTTCTCCCAGATATACTCTGATCATCATACATTGCAAATTTATCTAATACTTTGGCTTCTAATCTTCTTCTATAGACATAATGATTCCATTTCAGTTCTTGTTCTCTGTTCTCTTTCTTAATACTTCTTTTAAGTTAATGATGTTAATTAAGAGTTGAATTGTCCATTTCTTCCAGAAGAAAATGAATTCTTTTTGTACAAGACTGACATCTTTTCTCAAGAGATTGCTTTTTTAGGTTGTATTTATTAATGTCTAAACATATTTCATTGAATCAATTGAATACTTATTTTATTACTATTTTTTTCATAGAGAAAGAGTTTGAGATTTTCATACTATTTCTGCATAAACAAATGTGATACTGCTGCATTATTCCCATGTTTTATTCTGAAATGTCTTTCTTTAGTTTATTAATGTTAATGGAACTTTTTCACAATTAACAAATATATTAGGAAACCCCTCCCTTTTTCCCAGCAACTCCCAAGCTCCTCATATTGTTAAAAAATATTCAGCAAGCATCATGCTGACACCATAATTCTTTGTTCTTCCTGTCAATTTCAGTCTTAATTTCTTAAATATTGTTTAGCTGGGAGCCACAGCAGAGGGGTCTGATAGCACACTGCCTGGAAGTCAGGGTTTAGGGGAGCCTGCCCTAGAGTGTCTCCACCTTTCATAATGCTGCATCAAGATGTGAGACAATTATCAATATAAGCTTGTCTTGTAGCATAAGCTCGTCTCAACCCTTCAATGGGAAGTGAAATCCCCTCTAGAAGTCTTCCTAAACATGGAATGAACAATTATGCTTACTTGTCTTTATTAGGCTGTTTCACCTCCTCCTGCTGTGATGAAAACAGGGAGAGATCTGCAAAATCAGTACTGTGGATGTCAAAGGTAATTAAAACTGATTTTGTAAATTATTCACACTACTGAAAAATAACACAGTGAAGTTTTCTTCACACCAGTATTCTGTACTGAATGCTTTTGCCCTGGAAATCTTTATAGACAAAATGCTCTTTAACATTTTCCAGCAATATTTGCATGACAATTTGAAGTATATCCATACTATCTGGCAGAAAAGGTTAATACTTTAAACATGTATCAATTATTGTTCTCTTGTTAGAAATAGATAAGACAATCAGTGTGTTTATTTTTAACTCTGAAGGAAGCATGGATGCCTCACTCATAGCTATCAAAATTCCTAACATTCATCAAAAATAGAAATTGTTATATTTAACTAGAGATGGGGGCCAAAATGGAACAGAATGAGAAGGTTATAATAAATACAGGTTTTACTGGAGAAATTAAATGGGACCTGCAATAACAGTGTAATTTTCTCTCTTGGCATATATATAAAATTACAGTGAAACAAGGAAATATTATTGGAATCAAACAAGCCACTCCAGAAACTGTCGTTTATTTTGCTTTTGCCTTCCATTTGCTAGTACAAATAAAAAGAGATCTCCACAAAAAACACCAAACTCCTAACATAGTTTACAGCAAAGTGTATTCAAAATATTTAACAATGTTGTATAAAATTCATATAAAGCACACAGCTGCCCAGGCTTCTGCTTTCTTTAATGTATTATATTTACCTATTTATATGTTTTGTTTTCTCCATTTCATATTGATTGTCTTCTTCTGTTCTAGGTTTCATCACAGTTCAACACATTTCTCAAATCAAGGTTATTGATATATACAGAGAAGATCAATCTTAATAATACCGAATGCTGTGCTACATCCCTCAAATTAGACTGTTTCCATTCAGGACCAGCCTCTGCAAGTGAAGCCTTTTCTTCATACACTGAGATTATGACCCTGTTTAAACTTCTACACATCAGTGGAACCAAAGTAAATGTGTGACCTTGTTTTCACTAACTTTGTGAAAATTTGTTTTTTGTATAGTTTGAACAATATTTATTGGTTTATGAAAGAAAGATTTTTATTTTTTTTAATTATTTTTTTTGTGAATGGGGAAAGTTATTCTCAGTGGCATTTGTTCACTTTTTTTCACTCACATGTTTATCAGTAAATACCATGTATTGTTCTGGGGTACAGAGAAAGCAAAGCAATAAAAGAGCAAATGTTTAGTGTCCTGCTGCGATGTTAACTTTCCAGCTTCCCTGTGGAAATAAATTAATTCCAGTACAGACCTTCTAGAATACATATAAGATGTTATTTGGAAATAATTTGTTATTACTGCTGATGTGACTAGTGATAAGTGAAACAACTTGTGTGTGCACACTCAAATATATAGTATTTATGACTGTGGACCAGCAACATACGTCATCATGGACATAGCCATTGTTTGCAAGGGTGATGGCAGTCTTCTGAGATCTCCACAATTCTCCCTCTGACTTCTGCTTCCCTCTCTTAATGTTATGATAGATCCTTGCTAATTGCTGAGTCCTCATAGTCTGGACAAAGAGTAGGCATGAGGCTTTGCCTCAAGAGCTGTGAAATGGATGAGCTGAATGGAAATGGAAATAAGTTGGGCCGGTACCAGAAAAAACTCCTTTCAGTAGGACTGGATCTATACCGGCAGGGAGTCAAAGGACACAAACCATCACAGAAGCCTCCTGTGTGAATGGACCTGCTTGTTAATGGTCCTCCTGTGGACGGGAGTATTATTTGAGGAGGCAAAGCATTCTCCTTGTTAACAGTTGAGCCAAAGACTGCTCTCTAAGGTAACTCTATAACATTTTTCCATATGACTTTCTGTTTCATTTTCTCACAATGAGCCCAGGGGTTAATCAAATGAGCAGGCAAGGGTCCGTTTGATGACTGGACACTGCACATGTTAGCAAAAAGCACAGTGGGAGCTGAATCAGCCAAAAAGTGCATCTCTGTCACCTGAATAGTTGGTATTTATTTCCGTGATAGCTGTGTTATTAATTTACATTGCAAATGCAACTTACTATATGCAAAATGTGTATTACTTATTTATCTTAGGTATAAATGAGCTCATCACTTAAAAAAACAGGAGGACATCCAGTAGGAAAGAGAAACAGTAAAAATGATCCCCATTCACATAAACATAGAAGCACTACTTTTACAGAGCACATAACTGTTTCTTTTAAACCATATGGCGAATACTCCTCTTCAGAAGTTTTAGATATTAATATTTAAATATATATACACACAAAGGAGTACCAAGCAAGCCACAGGAGCAACTGTTTCTGTCTAAATATTTGGGAGTACAGTTCTCATCCAGTTAAAATGTCCACTTCTAAGCAAGACACAGAAAGCTATGATTTTCCCCTAATAATCCAGTTCTTTACAAACTGTTTGGATTGATTAAGAACATTTTTCTTCAGAGGGTCTTTGCAACATATTGAAAATGTTAAGTATAGGGTAGCAGCAGTTCACTGCATCTCTGACAGCAGTACAAATGAGAGAACAAGTTAATCAGTTAAGGTGAAATTTACTAAAATAAAAATCTTCTCACAGAAATTCCTTCTCCCTCCTGATTTCCTGACAGGTTTAAGTCCCTTACCTAATGTTAATTTTAATCACATTTTCCTAGAACACATAAAAAAATCCTGCAGTTCATCAGCTTTACAGAGGACATTGGGAATAGAGAAATTTTGGTGAGTTTTGTACACAAGAACACATAAAATGTAGATCAGTTTAGAAGGTTTCAAAGGTTTCACACTGTTATCTGTGTTCAAATTTTACCCCAGCTGGAGTTTACAATTTTACAATTTGTTCTTTACTCTTGGTTATTTTTCTTTACTATTTGTCTCAAGAACATTGTCAATCCTGGGATTATGAAGCTTTTGCAACAGCTCCATTTCTCATGAACGAAATTCTCCCTCATTGGTGGCCTGTAAGCACTACCTGAACTAATCACCTGATGTTCAGCTTGTGCACTGCCAACTGTGCTTTTCAGTGCTCATCATTCTTTTACTAGATAATAATTTATATAGAGCTTATATAAACAAACAAAAAAACTCTACCTGAAATGGGGAAAGGGATATAATCTTGCTTTTTTTTATAAAGAACTATTTGGAATACCTTTATATAAAAATAGATTTCATTTTTATATAACATAGTGGAATTAAAAAAAAAAAATAATTAAAATCTTGTATTTCAATTTAACATTTATTTTTTACCTTTAGAAAACTGTGCTTTTTTTAAAAAAAATAAAATATTTGGTGAAATTTTTTCTCAGCTCTAATATGAACTGGGGTTTTTTGCTGATTTTTTATTGTTCTTACATACTTTCTCCTTCTGTGCCTGATTTTCTCATCCAGGAAGCAAGGTCATTAAAAAAGAAAAAGAAGGTGTGGGCATCTGGGTTTTGCCTTAGTAAGAAGCTGAAATGCAGCTGTGGGTTCTGCACCGGGAGCCAGAGACTGAAATAGTTTCCACTTTGTGGACCCCAATGTTCTCAGAATGTCTACCAAAGACTCAGTGCATAGGGAATGGCATTGTCTGGGAGTAAATAGTTTTATATATTCTAATACTGAAAGGAAATTATTTAGAAAAAGGAGTTATTTTCTAGTGTTATTTTACCAGAAGATAAATTGTTATATTGCAAGCACTTGTCAACCTTTGGTTCCCTTCAGCTCCAGTCTTCTGGATTGGACTTGATACATAAAAGCCTAAATAACTTTTAGAGTTGTGAATGGAGACATGTGGTATGCTTTGGCCATTTTCAATTTTATTGGTAGTAAAACAGTAAATAAGTGTGCATGTGTCATTGCATGTAGGGGGTTACATTGCAATGAAGAAGACAGTCATTGTCCCTCATTATTTTGGGGTTTGTGGCAAAATGGAATATATAAAAAAAAAAAAAAAAAAAAAAAAAAAAAAAGGATTTCTAATATGAAATCTTTAGAAAGTTAAATCTACATGTTTAAATACTGTCTGCTTTTATGCTGCTTATGGCATCTGAAGAAACTGTAATGGAAATTGTCATGACACCTTACTGTGTCATCTCAAATAGCTTTTGATGGTCTTAACAGTTCTAATAGAGATTAGCAGGTTTTCTGTTTTTAACAATACATACACATTTGTTCTATTCCTTCTGTTATTTGATTCCTATTTATTAGGACAGTCCAACTCTTTTATTTAACACAAAATTAATTTTCAGTCCACATTTTTTGTCATTTCCAGGTGTTAAAAATATATATTTCTTTTATGTCTTGCACATTCTGAACAACTAAGATTCAATTTCAACTTAATTCATCCTTATAATGAGTAGGATTGTGTAGGGAGCAGTTCTTCCCATCCATCTGCACCCTCTTCAGTACAGAGAAAGTAGAAGAGGGCACCAGAAGAAACTGTTCTATAAAACTGAAGAAAATCTGTAGGCACAACAAGCAAGGCAACTGTCATTATCCACCCTTACTGGAAATACCAAGGGAAGAACTTTAACATTGCCAGTGAAATAGACACTGTCTACTCATCTTTGTGACAGAAGTAAATCTTCCAAGGAAGATCTGTTATGCATTTTCAAAATAGTGGCTGTAAAGGTTTCTTGAAAGGTAACAGTTTCTTTCAAATGCTAATAAGCAAATTCTTTGGAGCTATTTCTGAGAGAGTCAGAATTAAATAACAGGGTGATGCATTTTAAACTCTTACTGAAAAGTTTATTGGAAAATTGTAGAATCATCACAGATGATTTGAGTTGGAAGTGACCTTAAAGATCATTTAGTCTCAACCCCCTTGCCATGGTCAGGGACAACTTCCACTGGATAAGGTGACTTAAAGCCCCATCCCTGAACACTGCCAGGGAGAAGGCAGCCACAGCTTCTCTGGGAAACCTGTTCCAGTGTCTCACCACTCTCACAGTGAAGAACATCTTAGTTATATCTAATCTAAATCTGCCCTCTTCCAGTTTACAACCGTTACCTCTCATCCTATCCCTACACTCCCTGACAGAGTCCTTCCCCATCTTTCCTGTAGCCCATTTAAATACTGGAAGGCCACTATAAGGTCTCCCTGAAGCCTTCTCCAGGCAGATAAATTCATAGACTGATGCATCTGAATGAAAATCAGATGCTAAATCAACGTCTTTTCTATGTATCACACCCTTTGTTTAAATGATTTTTTTCTGCGTAAATATGTAGATGAGTTACTTCTCCCTGCAGGACTTTCTCTGTGAAATGATAGAATGATGCAGTTGCGAATTGGGATTGAAAAATAACATGGGAACAACATAATGGGGCATTTTTCATGAACACAGGAGAAATCTAGCAGTTAGTAAAGTTCAGAAGAAATTTATTTTATTCTGTGTGCAGTTTTCTCAATAGTTGAAGGTCAAACAAATTCCAAGGCGTGTTTTTTTTTTTTTTTTAACAAATTTGATAAAGCAGATGATGTATCTCTTTCAAACAGTGAAAGGAGATCATGGGTTGGTTAAATATAGAAATATATAATCATACATGCCTTAAAAGATAAATGTGTATCTGGAGACTAAATATATATATATTTTAATATTCTTTTATTTTCTGTAACATTTTCACATAGTAAAAAGGGAGTGTGAATAAACCCTTGGTATAATTTTTTTTTCCCCATTCTGTTTTAATGAACCATGCTTCATCTTTTCCAAAAGGTTTGCAAAATGCATTACAACCAGTTTTGATTATATGCTTATTAAAATGAGCATCTATTTTCAAATAATATTTATAATGTTTTCTTCTATTTATGTATGGTTTAACACTATTTTCTGTTACTTATGTTACCAACCTAAAATACAAAATGCAGCTGTCAAATACCACTCTAGCAAAAGGAATTGATGGCCTGATGTCCATTCTTAAGTGTCTTGAATATGAAGTCGAAAAAAAAA
>NW_020799099.1:35819739-35862056 GCF_003259725.1 Athene cunicularia
TTTTTTTTTTTTTTTTTTTTTTTTTTAATATATATCCTACTCCAAGATGGATCAGAAGATACTGATTACTTTTCAGCCCCATGCCTCATATTTGAGTTCTCAGGAAGGAAACCAGAAAATCAGGGGAAAACCCCAAAAATTCTAATTTCTTCATCTCTTCGAGGAGCTTAGTAAAGGAAATAAATTTAATAATAACAACAGTTATATTTTAATTTTCATGATACTTTTCAAAGGGTTTTACAACCGGAGGATATATGAGGCTTATTTGTAGCTGAGACATGAAGAGGTTACCCAGCGTTACACAGAAAGTCAATGCCAAAGCAAGATTTTAAATCCAGGCTCTCATCAGCCTCTTTGGTACTTGGGCATGAGGCTACGTGATGTCAGGCTGAATGAGAGAGGAATTTGGCTGTGTCATTCACTAGTTTCATCTATGTCTTTTGTTCCCCAGAATTCCTACAGTAACTGTCTCATGCCTTTTACTAAACTCTTTGGTTAGTTTCTTGTTTGTTTTAATAAAGCTTCAATTTTCAAATGGCACTCCTCCTGTTTTTTTTCAGGTGTTAACAATGAGACAGGTGCTTCATCCTGTCTTTAAATGTAATTCATGAGAGCTTTAAAAAGAGAGAAAAAAAAAACCCCACCACACCAAGATCTGGAGCTCAAAAAAAAAAAAAAAAAGTACTACTAAGGAGACTTAGTAGTTTCCAGTTTATCATAATAAAATGTAATTCATCAGGAATTGAGAGAGAGATGTATAAATCCTTGTTTAGCACTATCCGTATAAACAGGATGCTCAAGGAAACAAGAATTAATTTACATATTATACTCAGTAAGTCCAAACAAGAAAATCCCACAAAAACCCCTGGAGAACTTCAGCAAAGAGTGCTGATAAGTATTTATGCCAAATCTCCAAGGAATGAGCCTTAATCTTGGCAGTCTGTGGGAAGTAAACAGAAAAGTAGCCAGATTCTGCATCCTGACGTGGAAGAGCTCCAGATCTTGGTGTGGTGGGGTTTTTTTTTTGTTTGTTTGTTTGGGGGGGGGTTTATGTGAAAGTTCCCCTAACAGCTGCTGCCATTTCATTTCTCACAGGTAATGACTCACCTGCTTACAAGTACCATTTCTCAGCTCTGAGGTTAAGGTTCCCCTCCCAGCCTGTATCGTTTTTCTAAGAACTTAGTCAAACTACTTTGCATAAATTTCTTCCATTTTTAAAGACCGCTGGTAAGACTCATCAACACTTCATAGCAGAGGAAGAAGGGAAAAAGAGACATAGAAAAAGTGATGAGATATAAAATAATTCCCTGTAGTTGATTTTAGACCTTGAGCCTAATTGCTTAAAATCATCTTCATGTAGAGATATCTAATATTCTGTATCAAATATACATTTCATTCATGCCTTATTCCCCATTTTGTGATGAGAATCAACTTTGCCTCAATTTTTTCAACTGAAGTATTGACCATCTCTTTCCTTACCTTTCCAGAAGTTCAGGAGGAAAACATGAAAATTTCATTTTAATGGAATAGAAATATTTCTGTGTGCCTGTGTGTTATTTGTGTATACTAAAGTTTTTATTCCCAAAATTCAGTGCATAACTTATAATTATTTTTTTTCTTTTTTCCTTTTTTTTTAATTAATTTGATAAAGCAGATGATGTATCTCTTTCAAACAGTGAAAGGAGATCATGGGTTGGTTAAATATAGAAATATATAATCATACATGCCTTAAAAGATAAATGTGTATCTGGAGACTAAATATATATATATTTTAATATTCTTTTATTTTCTGTAACATTTTCACATAGTAAAAAGGGAGTGTGAATAAACCCTTGGTATAATTTTTTTTTCCCCATTCTGTTTTAATGAACCATGCTTCATCTTTTCCAAAAGGTTTGCAAAATGCATTACAACCAGTTTTGATTATATGCTTATTAAAATGAGCATCTATTTTCGAATAATATTTATAATGTTTTCTTCTATTTATGTATGGTTTAACACTATTTTCTGTTACTTATGTTACCAACCTAAAATACAAAATGCAGCTGTCAAATACCACTCTAGCAAAAGGAATTGATGGCCTGATGTCCATTCTTAAGTGTCTTGAATATGAAGTCGAAAAAAAAATAAAAATAAGATGTAAAATGTAAGTCTGCATTTTTTTCCAGATTGCTGTAATATGACACGTGACTATTTAATATACTATCTGTTCAGTCTGGATGAAATTAAAAATGAATCAAATTATTTCTACAGGGAAAGTCAAAAAGTCAAGTTATTTTTTTAATGCTATTTTTTTCTTCAATGCATTTTTTACTCCTGTTTTTGTGAGCTCAGTAGATAGACTCTATCTAATAATGCCTGTAAGTATCAAAAAGGCAGACCACAAAATATTTTAAAATGCATGATTTGGAGAGAAGCTCCCAGTGTTATGTTTGATGGGCACATTGCAGCTCCAGGCTGCAAGCAGGAGGCTCCAGCCAGGGCTGATGCACAGTCAGAGAAGGAAATTACCCTTTATTTCAGTCAGAAATTGTTTGGTATCCAGAGGACACACCCCAGTCCCTAACACTATGTGAACCCTGAGTGCCTGGGTACCTGGGTCCCCGCCCTCTGCCCCTGTGTGCTGCCAGTGTGAAATCTCACCATAGAAAATGTGAAAGAATCTGATTTGAATGAAGTTTCTGTGAAAATTAAAGGCCAATTAAATTTTCTGATAATTTATTTATGCCTAACAAAGGAATTTGGCTTTCCTAAGTCTTACCTTAAATAATATACACACATCTATCTATATCTAAGTAGATTATATATAGATATATGTCTAAAATGAAGATATGATTGGAATGATGTAAGTTATGGTTTTAATGGCTCCCTAAGGATTTATTTTTTTTTTAATTTAAAGAAGCATTTTTCAGGCTGGTATAAAATAAAATAAATCAGGTATGCCATATGTCTTAAAATATTGCAGACAGTTAATATCAAAGAATTCTTCCTTTTATAACTCTCTCTGGGTTCTAGAGGTTTTGTTCATATGTTTTACCACAACAACATATAATATTATAGATATACATTATAGAGTTTCTACATATTTGTAGAACTTTTGTGATGGCTGACACATTTTATCAGTAAGAGCGGGGCATCTTGCGTGCATTCCATTTGTGATGGAATATATTGGGTTAAAGTTTACAACTTGAGCAAAACAATTCCAGGTTTTAGTCTGCATATTTCCTTGTAACCTGAACATGAACTTTGCATTATGGCTGCATTGCATACCCATTTTCAGGATGCCCAAGCATATGCCAAAGTTAGAGACTCCTTATCAAGAATATCCTGTTATCCCTCTCTCTTAACGGAACTTTTTGATCCTTTTCTTGGTAATCTGGCATGAAGAGGCAACAGATTTATCAGAGCAGCTCCTCTGCTAAATTAAGCTCTTACACATTTAACACCTTGTGAACTAACACAACTTGACTTCTTGACAAACTTTTGTCCCTTCCAACTCATATTTCACTTACAAAGGATGATTGTGTTGCAAAACTGTTTCCTGGGTCCTGCCCCCAGTCAGTGTCTGAATATTTGCCTTGTTCCAGGTTACTAGTTTTCATCTAATGAGTTTGGAAATAACAACTGATACAATTCTTTTGAAACCAATCTACTAATAAGGCAAAGCAATTAAGTGTTTCACTCAATTTCAGCTGCAATTAATGATGGCACCACGCCTTCAGTGAGATCTACATGAATGGCATCTCCGAACTACAAAATCACTCATAAAAATCAGGAGGGTTACATGCAGAGTTCTGCTTTGTGTATTGCGTTTTGATATCAGCCCTATTTTTTCTCCTGCTATATATAAAAATACCCAGTATATTTCTAGGAAAAATGTGAACACAACAAAGTCTTTATATTCTGAAACGCTGCATACCACGCATCAGCCCACAGCAAACTAACTGCTCAGAAATACGATTTTGATAAACAAAACCTGTATTTGAAATTTAAACATACCCTTCCTTGGCTATTAAGGCACAGGCAATATGATAGCTGAGGTTACTGATTTTCCGGAAAGAGCGGGGGGAGGATATGCAAAAGCTTCTCTAAGTGTATTATGTGGGAACTGATTTTGAAATAAAACTTACTTAAACTATACAAAATGTTTCTCAGTCAGCAATCTGCACTTTATTTTATTAGCATTTTATTAGAAATGAAAGGTTATGGACATGCTAGCGTTCTCCCAATTGACCTTTTTACTAGATGACTTTCTAAAGCAGTGTTGCATCCTCTAAGGATGCAAATGTATTTTCTTCAAAACACAGATTCTCTGAACCTTGCATGAAAGCAGTCTAATTTAGAGAATTACAGAACTGTTGAGTTCAATCTACTGTATTGAAGAACTTGATATACGTTTCTCTGTAAAAAAAAAATAGTGTACCTTTTCTAATTCTGACACAGCTTTTTCATCCTTAGCTTTGCCCTTCACATCAATAGTATTCCTCTTTCTTACTTTAACTTCTCAGCATGGGTTAAGGGGACTGAAGCTGAGAAAGCAAGAGAAGTTTTTGTAAAACATCTGCTTTTGGTATCGATTGCTGGTTTGCGTTATAGATGATGCTTTAGTGGGTGAAAGACTCCAGCTGGTCTCTCGTTCCTCAGGCAAGGGGAATTAAGAATAAAAGGCTCCTGCAAGGTTGCTATCTGCCCATATATTGACACCCCGGGATTTGTTAATCTTTTCCGAGAACACCACCTTATTTTTTAGGTAAGTGTTGAAAATGTTTAATGAGCAACAGTGTAATTTCCTCTTCAGGGGCTGAGAGAAGTTGTAGGGGATTTTATGTTATTCCACAGATACTAACACTTAGAGGTACTGGGAGGGAAGATGACAAAAAAAAGCTAAAAGTTTTAATCTTTCCTCCATCCCTTGGCAGAAACTGTTTCACTTAAAGAAAACAGAGGTTAAATATTTATTGTATGATAAAAAGAATAATTTTGTAGCTTTGCATCTCAGAGGAAACATCTCCCAGCTGAACATCTTCATTACTGAAATGCTAATACTAAATGGATGGGTTTTCCATCAGCTTGGTGTTTTGAGTATATTCATAAAAGGCAGGAGTTTCTGTCGGAATGTGTCAACATGATACTTCGGGCTTTAGAGAAGCTTGAAATCAGATCAAACTGAACACAAAAAATTACCCATTAAAACATTTTTGTCCAATAATCAGAAATCTTCATTTTTTCATTTAGCTTTATGTATTTTTATAGAGATTTTGTAAGGATTAATTATATAAAATCGTAGATTTACTTTATTAATAACCTCATTTTGTCTCCAAACTGGATACAAATGTAGGTATATTAGGCCTTGTCAATGGACATTTGGAAACATAATGTGTCTTTTCTATGAATTAAGCCATTCAAAAAAAATCCCAACCGAACACCAATAGGCAAATCAATAGCTGTTCTGTATTTTATAATTGAAGAATATTGAATGTGTCATAAAATGACTATACTCATTTAGATTTGTCTTCAGCAATGCTTATTATAAAATGATATACAGTATTAATTATGATAAAACATTATGAACTTACTGGACAGAAAGCAGTCTAATTGGCAGAACTCTGATTAAATTTAATGTAGGAAGTCTGATGTTTTACTACTTAGACTTAGATAACTAGTGCTTGGACTTTGAAAAGTTATTTTAGGAAAGAATTCAGGTCTGTGTCATATTAAACTTGCAATCTGAGCTTAAACATGTAATTTCTTAAAAATATCTCTAAAATAAGATTTTTTTTCTCATCTTGAACTTAGGTCTTTGCTGCTTTTCGTTATGATTTTGTTATAAGAAGTGGTGTGGGGAAAAAACAGCTAAAATGTGATATTTTCTGCAGACTTTCTCAGGGATTATTTTTAAGATGAATTTCATGAATCTCTGATTTAGTATTATAATTTTTGAAGATATTGGATATCTAGGAACGATAGCAGTCCTCGTTCAAGTGTCCAACACCTAAATTAGTTAGGTGCTTATTCAATGACTAAAAATTAGTTTCCCAAGATTCTGGAAAACTTTGTCCATTTAAAGATAATACTTTACAGAGACCTAACTGTCCATTCACAACAAATTCTTTCAGAACATCTAAGCTTTGTGTTTGTTTATGATCTGATATGTTAGGTTCAGTGACTACTGTATTGGCCCAATTTATTTAATTTAGTAAATTATGTAGCCGTTCAACATGATTTAGTTTAATATTGATATACTTTTTGGATTATATGTTTCATTCAATGCTTGATGTATTTGATGCAGCAGGTACAGGGATTTTGATTCAATATATTAAGTATCTGATTAGATAGGTTATGTATCTGATTTAGAATATGGATGATTTAATAAACTGTGCTTTTATTTCTATGTAAGCTGCAGTAAATTCTCAATTTATTTAATTCAGTATGTGATATATTGGCAGTATATGTAGTTGTAGTTAACGCATTTATGGGTGTATGTAATTCATCTGCAATATTTCTGAATTTTGAATAAGCTGTATCTTGTATATATCCTCAGAGGCTAGAAAGCAACTTAAAAGTCATGATACTAAGAGTACTGAGAAAGCTCATTTGTGGTGAAAATTGCTGGATACAGATCACAGTTTATAAATGTTGCTGTTTGTAAAGCATCTTGAATCCCAAATGGCCTTCAGAGTGCCACAGTACTATATACTTTAGATTACATTTTCCAAAATTATTGTCTATATAAAAATAATCTATTAGAGACACTTGACAGCTATACTGTAACCTTCTCAGAAGACATACTTGCAGCATTCTTTTATAACTCTAAAAATTTAGTATAGACAATAAACCGAATAAAACTCAGAAGATCCAGGTAAAGATCTAGCCGTATTGTTTGCTGGGGATCCAAACTTCTACTGTATGTATTCTGAAATTGTATGACACAAGTCAGTATCTTCATACGGTTTATAAGATGAAGCCTAAATTAATATTTGAACTCTTCATAGTCTGTAGGAAGTGGAAGGACATTTCAGATTTCATAGCTCTAATATAAAAAAAAAAAAAAAAAAAAAAAAAAAAAAAAAAAATATCCAAAAGTGCTGTTAAAACCTGGTACTTGTGAAGAAATATTTACGCTTCCAAGAAAAGTCTTTGTCTCTCAGAGCAGTTGATCTGTTAATTATATACAAAATTCTGGATCATGTATTTGTCAGAAGAGGCAACTAGAAAAAGCTAAGATAATTTCATGATGAATTCAATCCTTAAATTACGGATTGAGGAAGAAAAAACATCTCCTCAAAACTGATGAGAGAGTAAGACAAAAATACAATATTTGGTGCTGGACTTACATCATCTCATAGATTCCATCCTGTGTACTTGTCAGGGCAATATCTGGAATTCTTCTCTTAATTGCTTGGTTGTTTATATGAATCTCTACAAATATTTGTTATTTAGAGTTTAAACAGACAGATTAAGACAAATCATAATATAATTTTTCCATAAAGAAGAAAGTAATATATTTTTCCTATTGTAATAATATTCAATCAGATGTGAATATTACATAGAAGATTATTCAAGGAAATTTTTTAAAATCCTAAAGGGAATCGAAAAAAATCATTGCAGTTACTCAAACCAGAATTCCATATTTGCTTTTCATTTCCCCAAATATTGAATTATTTACAATTGTCAAAAAATATTTTGTATTTTACTGTCTCGTACTGTGTAGAAGGTAACACTCAAACTTACAGGTTGTTTGTCAATTAGGAGGAAATATTTAATCTGTTAAAGATCTGATCTGTTTTCTTCCCTGAAAAAAATCATTCCCCCTATGGCACTTGCTGTACATTCCACTGTATGCCTTCTTAATGTAACTGATGAAAGTAAGAAATGCAATTCTACCTTTTAAAATGTAAAAGATACCTACCTACGCCTCAATTTAGTTGATAAGATCCTGAAGCAGATTTAGTGTGTCAAGTACATAAATTTATCTCCATCCACAAACTAGTGAAAACAGATAGGTAACTGTTGGTGGTGTTTTAAAATACAGCATAAAATTACTTCACAACTAATTGTTACATTCTAAACTGAACAGTAACAGATGAACATTACTTTCCATTTAACTTTCTAATTTCACAATAGAGTGTGGTAAAATACTTAAAAGTTTGCAATGAAAAAAGTGTACAACTGTTTAGATATCGGGTGACTAGTAGTGAAGAGATTTAATACTAACTAGTGCTTTAAAAAACAGTGGGGGTGGAGAGAAACAGGAGAGAAAACAAAATATAATTGCTGGAAAATAATGGTAAAGAGAGTCCATAATCTTTTTTTGCTTCATCAAGAGTAGCTGGAGTGTTGTAAGAAAATGTTTGCTTGTATCTTTCTCATCCAAAATTAACAAAATTTCACGTTAATAAAACTATGATTTAAAAGAATTTTCTTGCTTAGCCCATATTTTTGTGTATGTGGGACAGTTGGATATAGGCATTGATTCATTACCTGTCTGAATCTTACCAAGCTGCCTCCCATGTTACACACGTTTTAACGCCATCCTAGTTCACATTGCACTTATCCCATGCATGCCTGTACATAGCTGAAAACGAGCTGCTGAGGATTTTCCCTTGCAATGAAATGCTTAAATTGTCCCTGCTCTCCTCTGTGTATTTCTGTAGAGTGGAAAAGCACAGGAAATGTACCTTTAGCATGAGTAGTTCAGCTAATCCCAGTTTTGTGAATCAGCCTCAAGAGAGCCATGACTACTGATGCAATTTAATTTAACATTAAGACTAATCTAAAGATAGGTCTACTGTTAAAACTTGACAGCATGGCTCTGTCTGTCAGAGATCTGATGAGCTATCTCTGAAAAACACAGAGCTGCTTAGTTAAATTTAAATGTAGTTAAAGAGGACAACAAAAGAACGCAGACTGACTTTCTCTGACAAGACTTTACATCCTCCAGAAGAACTAGGATAACTATTGATAAAATAATAATTCTACTGATAAATGTTAGCTCCATAGGAAGGGTGGCAGTTCTCTCACCCTGTGGTTGATATCCAAAAATTGTTGTCAAATTCTAAGATACTTGCCCAAGATCATCTTAGAGTCAACAGGAAGAAATAGGCACCATAAGGCAATGATTCTAGATAGATTTCAGGGATTTTTGGGATGATTATATAACTATTAAACTTTTAGTCTTACATGGGAAGAAATTAATCTTGGTAATATTTTGCTAACAGTGCATTTCAGGATTAAAGTCTTGATAATTAGTTACAAGTGTAGACAAGGCCTAACTTGAATCCAAAGCACAATGACTGACATTTTTATTGTCATACATCACCCCAAAGTAATCAATTTCATACTCTGAGGAAACTACTATGAAGATTAGAACAAGATTTCTTTAGTATTTCAGTTGGATAACTTCCATCATGGGTACAGTGCTTTACATTCCTTCAGTTTCTATGAATTTTTTCAAACACTTTCAGCAGTAAGTCTGTTGATTGGAGAGTAGATTTGTGCAGAATCCTGAAAAAAATTTTCTTTCTGTGTTCTTAAGAATGAAACTAATTTGTGTTTCATTCTTATTTGCTTTATAAAAGCACTCTGCCTCCATCATTCATTGCTAGAAATTTGAGTAAGATGATGTCTTATGACTGTGCAGATTCTCTTGAATGCTGAATGCAAAACCATTAACTTTTGTTACTGTTCGTATCACGATCAGGTAGTGGTTGTTTCCTTATCTGATTCAAAATTAAGTAAGATAAAGAAAGTTGCATGTTAAAGATAAATAAACAAAAATCAGTTGTCATGTAATAAGTTTTATGTAAAGCTATCAATGGCAATTTGGATTTATTTTGTCTCAGATATACCTTAGTCATTTTTGCATGACAGATAATTTGAGAACTCCAAGCTTTTGATAATTTAATTAACAGAAATATCTGAAGTTCAATTCAGTTTAAATAATGCATTTGCTGAACTAAAATGTACTTGGAGTTATTTCTGCTTAATATCTTAATATCTAATATGAAGCCTATTAGAACTCTCTCAAAATCCCAGAATTTGATTGCTCATAGCCTGTTGGTTCACTTATATTTTTCAACAGCTGCACTGAAAGCTCACACAAAAACCCATATTACAAGAAATCCAACACTACCTCTTGAAGATTTAAAAAAGTCTGAAGTGGATTCTACGTACCTATTCAGATTTGGCATACCTATTCAGTAAAATGGTAAATTAGTAACTTTCAAAGTATTAGCGGAGTGTGCTTAAAATTATAATCAGCTTAATTCAGAATTCTGTCAACTAGTTTTATTTTAAGAATCTGGTAAATCAAGCAAACATATTTCATGAGTATTTTTTCAAAGTTATGTGATGTTATACTTCAACAATGGTGTAGATACAGATTTTAGTTATTACCTGCCATCAGTAATGACAGTGCTTAATGTTTAGCCTCTCCAGGCTGTGATCCCTTCTGACTTTGTAGAGCTATGGATATAATGTCATTGAAAATCCAAGTACTTACATAGATGACTGCAATTAATGTTAAAGGGAATTGGAGATTTATACGTGCTACTGCCATTATCACTAATGGAAATTTCACATGTAAATTGCCATGCATGGAAATAATATGCTTCTTAGTACGCGTTATCTAAAAGTTATCTGTGCAAGCAGTCAGTTTAAATCATAAATTCAGTCCTTTTGCACCATGGCAAATATTTCTTTTTAAAAAATCAGGTTACCAATTTAAATGTTAAGAATTGTCTTTATACTATTTAAATTATTGAAAATTAAAGGCTAGTGTATGCCGACTGTGACATGCAGCTTCCCTTCATTTCTTGAGAACATAGGCAAACGCAACTTTAAACACAAAATTGAGAACTCACAACTCTACCACCAGCTTCTTTGGTGTGCTTTCTCACAGCAAACTTTTCCTGTGAGTGGTAGGCATCAAGAATGGCTGAGCATCAAAAGATAATTGCTAACCCTTAGCACCAAAATGAGCCCTTTAAACAGTATATGTCTAGAGCATCTCTGAAAGATCTTCATGAAGAAAAAAATCTCACCCATCAGTTTGAGGGTATGAGGCAGTAAGGGATGTTTTTGTCTTTCCTCTGGGAGTAATGTAGGCAATAAAAGGTAAAGAAATCATATTATAATCTGCAATGCTCTCTACTGTCTGTGAGAAATGCAAGTGTCCTTGCAGCTAGAAAGAGTATGCAATCCCGTGATGACAGGGACAAAAGTTGGATCACCCAACTCTCACCATATGAAAGCGAAGGTCACCTGGTGAAGGCTACTGCTTTGTCACAGTTGCGGTGCAAAAGGTAATCTGAGATACAGGTGTTGTGGTTTGGCATGACAATGTAAAAGGAGAGTGATTTAAAAGATCAAGCCCGTCTGCCAAATTGCAGTGCAGAGAAGACAGAAGTGATCAAAAGGCAATCTAAACCAACAGAGCATACAGAGCTGTCTTAAACTACATGCATTCGTAAACTTAAGGCTGAATTTAACATGGCTATCGAAAATAGTGTAGACACAACTATTGAGAAGAAACAGCTAGGACAGTGAACTTGGGAGTCAGGTGTCTGACAGGTCTTAAAAGGAAGCATACAATATTAATGGAGAGTCCTGGTTTGCAGTCCTCCTCCCAGAACCTTTCCAGTATTATATGCAGCGCTGGTTTACCGCTAGAAACAGTCCTTGTAGTCTTGACTGGAATTCAGGCTCCTGCAGGGCAAATGCTCTGCTGACTGAAATATATATCTGCCTTTTTACCTCCTTTCTGCACAGTGAAAGCACTTCACTGGGGCACTGCATAGCCTAGATGGGTTCAACGGTGCATGAGTTGGAACAGGCTGTTTGATAACCAACATTGCCTTGAAATTATTGTATTAAAAAGGATATTATTTATTGGTATTCTTTGATCAGTTCCCTCTGTCTCAAAGGTAGATGTAGAAATCAAAGTCAAGAAGCAAGGTTTTGCTGTGAGTCTCATGTGTTTACAACTCGTAGTAGGGTTTCACTGTTGCTGTGCAGAGATACTTCTACGAGAGCTGAAGGGACCAGGCCAAGTATTTTTTTGCATCTGAGGTAGTTATCTCAGACAGGTGAGGCTTCTTGCTCATTGTTATCCAGTATTAGAAAACAATTTCCACTGGATAAAATGTATGCAATATAATGATCTGTAGTCTTATAATGAAAAATTGGTGGAAGAATTTTACATATTTTCTACAATGTGGTTGTTTTTTTTGTTTTGTTTTGTTTTTAACTGTATTAAAGTTCTTCACACTAGTTGAACATTCTAGGCCACATTCTAGATTTTTTATTTTTTTTTTTTAAGGATAAAGACTAAATAGCAAAGAGCATCTACTTTTATTGCAGTCTTGCTTCTAATTTATGACACTTATCCTAACTTCTATACCTGCATGACATAAACCACATTTTTCTTAATACAGCTTCCTGAGACAAAAAAAAAAGCTACATGACTGTTGTATCCATGTCCCCAGTACCATGTTAGCCTCCAAAGTAATTCCTGTCAGATTTGGCAGGAAGTGAAAATCTCAAAGCTATTTAAGGTCCCATAGGTTCCACACAGCGAGTGGCTACAACCTAAAAATCAGCTGTTATCTAGACCTCAGAAAAACCATGCGGGAAAAGACCCATATATATGATGAAAAATGACCTTTAAAAAAATTAGTCAAAGTTACAATGTAAAATACATACCTATGGAAAAGCCATCAGTTACTTTATTAACTAACACTGTCCCTGTAACAACTTGTTTAAATGTTAGTGGTATTACCTCTGCAGAACTGACTACTTACTCATCTTATACCATGAGAAAGGAGAGCACAGTTAACCTTTTCTACATTTGTACATTATTCTTATAAGATTCTGTCACTTCCCAACTTCTCTCTCTAGAGTTCCTCTTGCTTCTGATTCCCCCTTGCACTTCCCCTGTAATACAGGTTTTGAAAGCATGAATGAGCCGCTTCTGAGTTTATTTAAACAGCCTTACAATTCTGCATAGCAAAACTGTACAACCATATGTAATTACTTTTACAGTTTTCCTTTCTTCATCTCTAAGTGTCATAGATAAGCATTTAAAAATTTTTTTTCTGAACAGCATCCTTACTTTACACTTGCCTGCTTTTAGCGTCTCATTTCTCTTAGTTCCGGCAATGGTGAGGTCTGCGATTTGCAATTTTGCTGGTTTATTGGGAATTTCTTAGACTGCAGTTTTCTTTGATTTCATTAAATAGTAGCACACATCACTTCAAAATGTAAACCATTACAAGAGTCTAAACTAAATGTTCATTTAATTTCCAAGGCTAAAAAGGAACAATATTAGGATATTAAGAAACAAGTGTTAAAGAATATATTTTCAGTGTTTCAATGCATAGTGTAAACAAAACCTGATGCATTTTCACGTGCTAATGTGCTCTAGGTAAAACCTAACAGAAAGAGTAGGTTTTACTTTGTTCATTAAGCATATTTATGACAACATTATCTTTTATCTACACTGGATATGTTACCTAATGAAATCAAATCAGACATCCTAGATTTAAATAACTCCATAATGGAGGTTTAGACATACCCACACCTTTTCCTTTGTGCCTTTTAGGACTTTGTGGTTTTGGATGTGCAGAAATTGCTTAAAAAACTAACACTCCCGCTGTACCAGGATTAGATGATATAGCTAATGGCCACGTACCTGCTCCAGGTCAACATGCTGACAGTAGTAGCAAAGTAAAACATTCTGGTCAAGTTATTCTGTTTCTTAATAATATAAGAATCGTGTTTCCTTGATTTACGTAATACAAAATTCTGTGGTTTAATTTTGTTTTCCTTAATCAGAAATTCAATCCCTTTTTTATATTATATTTTACATAACTTATATTGGCCTAGACTTTTTAACATATCTCACTCATAAATAAGGCCATACTCATTCTTAGTAAAGTTCCTTTAAAATGAAAAATTCTATTGCAATTTTACTGTTTGTTAAATACTCCCAAGTCTTAATACCATGAAGAGACTTTACTTTATCTCCATAGCAAAATATATGAAAGGTGCTCTTTATTGCTCTTCTTTTGTCCTAATTAGTTTTTCTTTCTATTTAGCAAAACATATGAAGAAATTACAGCTTTCTACCCAGGTTTATTTTAGCCTAGTGAAACAATTTAGTTAGGCAAATGGTATCTTCAGAGACAGTTATCATCAGCTGATAATTTCAAGTTTTTAATTTATTCCAAGTGTTTCATATGCAATCTTCCTGAATGTTTTATGATGAAGCTTTGGGATTTTTGAAGACAATGATATTATACTAAATTACTACTTAAAAGTTAGTTTATAAATCTAACCTTTCTTCTAGTTTCATGTGTTGAAGGTACGGTGAAAGAATATAAACCTCATGTGATGATGATGAAAGCAACAAATAAGAAATTGTAAAATGCCATGAACTGCATTCTTAAATCTCTCCTATTGCAAAATCTGAGAGATTAACTAGAAAAATAACTTTGTTAACTCGATTGACTTCTTAGGAAAAATATCTATATAACAGGTTTTGAGTTTGTTTTACACAGTTCAGAATTCCTCTTCCTGTCCATTATATCAAAGGTTATGTTGAAAACAAAAGAAATTTTGGGTTGAGGTTTGGATTTTTTTGGGGGAAGGGGGACGGATGGGGGACAGAAATATATCCTTTAGTGTGTCCTGTGCATTTCCATAGCAATGTGCATTTATTTTGACAGCAAAAGTTCTCTTTCAATCTTAGAAGAGAACAGATGACTGAATACCACAAAAACCTTTCAATAAGGGAAGTCATTTGGAATTTTGGAGACCCAAAGTGTGTCTTGCCCAATGGACTTAGCTTTTATTGAGGACAGTCATAAATAACTTTAAAATATTCCAGTGTGATAGGATGGAGCTGCAGATTAGGTCATTATGGAATTATAGTTCCCTTGCTTAATGATTTTACAAAATTGCCTGGCAATCCAACAAAGAGAAGGAGCACAACGTGGTGAATGCAGGCTAATTAAACCAATAATTGCTTCTTGTTGTGTTCCCAGATAATGTGCCCCTGATAATTTTAAATGAAGTCTTGAAGCTGACTTCTTGAATGAAATGCTGTGCTAGTTAAAGCTTCACTAACTCTCTGTGTGCTGAGAAACTGGCCTACTTCTCAAGGTCCCTTGCATTGCTCAGACAAATATTGCCATGACATGTGAAGAGTACAGGAATAGCTTTTCTGTATGTCAGGTAATGGGACCCTGAATTTCTGTATTTTCCCTCTTTGCAATATTGTGACTACATCGTCTGATTTCCCTGAACAATTCTGAAATTAGATGCTGCAAATTAAGTCTTTGATGTTCAAAGTTCTGCTTCCTTTTTTTTTTTTTTTTTTTTTTTTTTTAAAAAAAAAAGACTTAGGAAAAGATGCAAACTTCTATGTATCTCAGGAATGCTAGTGTAAATCTAGAGTAACTCCACTGAGATTTACGAGGATTTTTTTGAGTTATATCTGTGTCAGCTGCAAGTATGTGACTGTTGACTGGCAGCTATGTTTAGAACTTGGGAAATATTTCATGAAGTCCCTAAGAATTTCAAGGTGATCTTCAAAGAGATATGATGAATAATTTGGAAAACTTTAATGTTGAATTTAGAGAAGGAGTCTTTATTTAGAGGAATAGTCAGTTAAAGGACTTCTATGGATGAATTGTAAGTATGAGCTCTGCTACAATATATATGCTCATCATGCTATCTCACCTCTGCAAATAAATGCATGTTGTTTGCAGCTGTTAAACAATACATATTTTAGGTCACATATAATCTGATAGAACACCTGTTTTAACATGAGTCACAGTTTTATGAAACCATGGAAATAAGGATCCAGTCCTTTATCTCAATACTATTTGATATTATATAATCTTGGATAAATATGTTTCTTTGGCACTTAAGGTTTTTTACTAAAATATTAGACTGCAATCTAATATGTTTCTTGATATTTTTTGTACTGAATTATCCTTCCATCATATGAGTAGAATGACATAAAGGAATAATAGGTAAGTTTTCAAAGGCGTTGCTGAACCGTTATCATCAGGACCTTCAAAGTTAGACAAAGTATGTATTACTGGTTTAGACACTGTGAATTGATTCTGTCTCGGTATACGAGGAAGATGTGATGTATTAGGCTAACCTGAGATGTGCAATGCCTGTTTTTGTATGTATGATTGCATTTTAAGTATTACCAAAAATTATTTCTTTATGAAAATAAACATACAAAATAAAAATATAGATGTAATTTTCAAAGTTTATTTTCTAGTACTGAGAACCTATTTAAAGTCACAGCTTCTGGAATTATGGATAGAAACAGAGTTGTCAGTCATTACTGGTACCTACCATACCACAGAATGCACATACAATATGTCCACTGCAATCTGCTGTAATAGCCTGAAAACAAAAATCAGTGTCTGTTAGATCACATGAGCTAAAATTCCCATCGGTATTCACAAAATAATGGAGGTCAAATCTGGCAGCAGATCTTGCCAATAGTCACTTTCTTATTAGGTTTTTTACAATAAATGTTCGTGACTGATATCCATAACTACACAGTTCACAAAATGCCTCCCAGAATTTGTAGTCTTGTAAATAGATTATACACTTAGGAACTGTGAAACTGCATTTTTCTGTTGGCTTCTTAATGAGAGATAGGTCCAATATATCTTAGCTGGCAGCAACTGGGCAATGAAAAGCAATATTGCTAGTGAAGGTTTTATTTCTATTTGCTCTGTGTCTTGTTAAGCTTTACTGATATAAAACCATCTGTTTAAAAAGCTGTAAAAAATAGACTGCCAACACACATAAAAGCTAAGCGCAACAAAATAGTCTTAATATCTACTGCAATGTAAAAATGTCTGAAGATGGAGGGACGGATGGAGAGGAAAACAATTAGTTACGTAGTGACAGACTTTAGTTTCCAAGTAGATGGCTGTATTATTTATGATTTATTGTAATCACTTCCTTTTTCTTTAGTGAATATTTCTTTGCACTCTGATAATATCTTCTTACATTAAATTGTATTGAAATAGCTTTAAATATTACATAAAAGTATATTTATTTTTTTTTAGCTTTGTTGGGCTATACATGACCTAAATATAATGCAAGCCAGAAGTAATTTAAACCAATACATATGTTGTCAGGAGGTACTTGTAAGAGCAATAATGTCACTCATACCAGGTCACTGAAAAGCTCGCGGTTATGTTGGGTGAAACATCAAGTAACTGACCTTTACCATTATCTCAGGAACACGCTGAAAAAGTTATCTAAAGCCAGCAGTTTGCCAATAAAGATATTTTCCAATGTGTTCATGCCCAGTATGTTTTGAAGTAGTGTTGGCAAAATGTATGAGTTACTTTGAAGTTATATGCATTACTTTATGTGAATACTTTACTTAAATCTGTCATTCAAAATTAAAAAAAAATATTAGAATTGGCTGTAATTTTTTTCATAAGACCTAGTTGTGTATCCAAAACCAAGAAATACATAAGGAAGTGTTTCATTATAGCTGCAAGATCTTAATGACAAATGCATTTTAGTCCTGCAACACTTACATAAGGTTAATATAGAACTGTGCATAGTATTTACATTTTCCTATGCATACACTGGATACATACACTAAAGAAATTCCACATGAAAAGATGATTTACTAATCAACTGAATTATTCATAGTGATTGTTAAATTGTAGAATAATCTATAAGCAATAAAGATGCCAATCCTGAGAAAGTACAAATCTAGATTTAGCTCTTTTCACTGTGAGCTCACCAATATGTAATACATATCTTTTTCAAGATTAGGGCAAAATACGCATTCTGATTACTCCTAAATGTTACACTATATTATTTTTTATAAAATATTAACTTCCAGGTCATATGTTGTCAATAACTAAAATACTGAGAACACTTTTGTGTAGACACCATTTTTATCAGTAAACCCAATATTTTATCAATAATGATGAATGGTAAAATAGACCTTTATTTGTTGTCCCCAAGCATCACAGTTCCACTGCTGTTGGTTAAAACAGGGTAACAAACCAACTAAGAGAAGAAACAAGAGAAGCTGTAAAATAAAAGATCAAGGTAAAATTAAAAATCAAGGTACAAATCACTGTCAGAAAATGCAGAAAAATCATTGTCTAACCTAGATCTTATGAGGTGGGAAATTTTAATTTTGATTGATACTCATGATTAAAAGAGTTTAAAGTTAAGAAAAGATATCCAATAAAGCATGTATTTGCAGTACAGTATGTGATCTGTGAGGAAGAAAATAACAGCAAAAATAATGTATAAACAGTGGTAGGAAATGAAAACATACCTGAACACAGATTTGGGATATAATTATTAGAGTATCCACTTCTGTCCATACATAATGAAGCAACAGACATTTTCAGATGAAAAGAGCTACATGAATGATTCAGCCTGGGAAATATGTTTTGTACTATAAAGATTGATCTATTTCATTTTTCTGAGAGAAAATGAAGTGACTTGACAACCTATAACTACCTTTCTCAGACTTGTGACAGTAGCTTTCTTATTATTCAAACAGAAAAGACAAAATGAGATCTGGAGTCGGACTAAAAATAAAGTGACAGAAGTTGAAGTAATTAAGCATTAAAGATTTGGATGTTTATTTATAGGCAACAGGATTTAAAGATTTGTATGACTTTTTATAGATACAGACCTTAATCATGTCTTTAATTTTAACTTTGAAGGGTATAGATTTTAAATACATATGCTTAAAATGTTTAACCGTGGATTTAATGCCTTTAAAACATGGCTTAGTGATTTTCATTCCACTTACATAGTATTTCTTTTTAAAAATTACACTTGTAAAATCAGTGGATATACGCACACTTGCTTTTTAGCAAGGCTTCAATAATTATTTTTTATTTATTTTTAATGGATAAGTAGCAGATGGTTAGACTTAAAGTACCATTCCCCTGGGTATTTAAAATAGGCAAAGATATAAGAAGAAATGAAAGGGAGAAGAGCAAAACAGATGTTGTGAAGCTGCTGCTGGTGAGACGTCGGAGGATAAGCAGATGTCTTCCAACATCACCAATCAGTTCTGCAAAGGTGTTGACTACTTGTGAGAGATTATACAATGGCATTTGTTTCTCTGAACATGGATGAAATATTTGTCTAGGCTTTGAATGTAAATTGAAAGAAGGTAGACTAACTGTCCCTTTTTCGTTCAATCATGAAATTACGTTAAAAACACTGACACCCATAGTTCCAAATATTGTTCATATTTATAAAGAAAACTTCTTGTGCATTTCTTTGGAAATTGTTTCTTCTCAAAACGGCCAGCAATACTGTGGACTTTTAAGAGTCTTTTTAACTATGCCATAATTGATAAGTAGCACCTCATAGCAAATGTATATGACATTTTTAACCTACTAGATGAGTGAGAATATTTGACATTTAACACAGCTTAATGTGTTGGTTCCTATGAATTCATATTATGATATGCCTGTATGGTTAGGATTGGACAGTTGCTTATTTACATCACTTACATGTATATCTGGTGGTGTATAAGCCAAATCTTGAAGTTATTTAAATAATTCAGTAAAATAAGTGATACGAAATCTTCAGTGGACTTTTCAGTGCCAGCACAGTCTCATGTTATTGCAGCTGTGCAGCTTCAGGATGGCAGATGGCCTCTTCCACCTAAAAGGTGGCCAAAGCTATCCTGCTACCATATAACAGACTGGCCAATGTTTCATATTTCAATTGATGAAAAAACACCTAAAGCTCAGGCTTTGCAGTACTCAGTGTTGAATTCCGGAAATTTTTCCTGTGATTCCAGTCTTTTCCATGAGTTGCCTCTCAAACCCATGCTTCATTTATAAGTAGATAGATGACAGTTTTATAAAGTCTTCTTTGCGAGGAAAATTATTCATTTTGCAGAAGTCCCCATAATTTCAATGAGAACATTTATCCTGGAATCCTGAACCATGTCTTATACCCCAAAGCATTGTACCCATGAAGGAAAGAAAATATTTTACAGCCACACTTCTGATTTTTCTTCCATGAGACCACATTGTTTCAAATTTCTTTCACACTACCAAAGCAGAGGTAGGAAGAGTGCAAGGATTTATTTTTTCAGTGGTGTCAGTAGTAATATGTCTGTTCTTCAAATCAAATAATTTTTTTAAGATGAGTCAAATAGATTTTTTTACTGTTTTTTTTACTTAGAGTTACTCTTTCTTTACCATCTGGTAGTTATGTTGCAAGTACCCATGTATGTTTAATTATCTTGGTTTCAAAGCCATGCTGTTTCCCAAGAGCATACTGTTTTTGAAACCAGTGGGTTTTCTGACATGATGTGGAGAAGAAAGATATCTTCATGATTTTACTCTTTTTATGCCAAAGCATTGACCAGAATTCATATCTTTTCACCTGGAGCTAGAATTTGCTGATACAGTATGACCAGCAATTGAGTAACCTAGTGATGTTGCTCACTAATGTAGAATCTCAGCAGTCTTGAATCATGCAGATGTAATGGTGCTATAACTTTGCCAAGACTGAACTAAATTCTAGCTTAGCACACAGTTTATTTTATAGGTGGAAAATTTAGATATTAGCAAAGACTATTTTTTTCTGGTTGTTGCATAACTAACATCTAGCCAGGGAAGCAGAACTAACAGTGCACAAGTAATATGTAAACGAAGCCAGAGGCAGGAGACAAAGACCAACAGTTCGAAATTCCCATTAATTCTAAGAACTCAGCTTGACTGGATTTACAATTTTTGGAAACTTTCAGAATATATGATGGCATTCTATACATGAAGAGATTTTGAGACAATATGGAAGGAAAATGAATACACAAGTGCAAAAGCTTACTAATCAACTTTGAACAAAACTGCAGTCTGGTAGTGACAGGTTATAATCTATTAAAATATTAATATACAACACCAAGAACTGCAAATAACTGACTGAAAATAATCTCAGAAACCTCATTCCTCTCTTATCTCTAAGATGCATGAGGTACTAAGGTTCATTTCCTTCCTGAAATGCAAGAAATTTACAGATCTTCTTGTTATAGAGTTATGTGCTATGTATCAAATGCTTGGCAATGATTTATAGCCCATTTAATTCATAGAATTTCCTTCTGCATAAAGCCAGATAAAAGAAGTGTATGTGAAGAAAAGGGGAATTGCCCCTTTCTTGTGAAATTAACACTATTTCTGTTTAAATATTAAAATAAAAACAACACAAAAAACTCACTCTAGATACTGTGTGATCTGTGGAGAGGCACACGAGTAGGATAAAGCAAAACATCAACAAATTTTAATAAAAAATAATTAAAGCTATACTTTGCACCGAGACTAAAAATAAAACTGATTCCCAGCTTTTTAAGAATTTATGACGTTTCATTAACTTTATTTTATTTTATTTTATTTTATGGCTTCCTATTTTTTTGTTTATTAATTGGATTGAAAAACTGGCATCAAACTAGAGCAAGAAGAGCCCCATTACATTTTTGACCTATATGACATCATAAAACATTGGGAAATTCACAGAGAAAATCTTTTCTAGTTTAATCTCTAGAAATTGTTCAGTAATACTTTCTGTGCTCCAAGATTCATCAAAGATCTCCTTTCTTTCCAAACTTTAATATAATAGCAATAACAATTACACTAGTAATAAGCAAGTGTAACAGGGCTATGTTTTACTTTTCAGTGGTTCTCTTAGTAACAACATTTGACATAAACAAAGTGTCAGAATCTGCCCCATAATTACCAGCTTAACATTTTCTAAAGAGATATACAATGCATCATTAATTTCTATGCTTCCATCCATCCTCATAGCCTGCCAAGCGCTAGATTTACAGTCTGCTTGCTTTCCATTTATTTTCATCTGCAAATTAAACGAATTTAATTTTTTAAAAGCAGATAATCCACATGTGGAATAGACAGCTTTCTTAAAAAATTCTGCTTAAGAATTAATATGACTAAAAGGTTACTGAATACGATTCCAGATAATAGAATCAGTTCTGAGGCATCTCCAAGACTGCAGTTTGCGGCAGGTTTGAAGTTGTCCTACACTGTCAGATCTGGGCCTCCAGCTGATTTAAATAGTGGAGGTAAGACATAGTCACATTTGTTGTTTCCCCCATATCAAATGGATCAAAGACAAACAAAAGGAATCAAAAAACCAAACCAAACAAACCCAACTGAAATTTAAAAATGGAATTACTATAACGAATATACCATACATTAAAACTTTACATGCAATTATTGATATTTTCTTTTAATTTTTTGTATATTTTATTACAAATGTAGAATACTCATCACTTGGGTCTTCTGGTCATCTGGTATCTATCTGTTAATCAATTTTAATTACATTTAATTTTAATCTTTTAATTGCTTGTAATAAAATACACTTTCTGTGGGGTCTGTTGGGGTATGTGTGATTCAAAGGTGAATATATTTTAAAATAACAAAAACAGAGTAAATCTTTTTCAGTCAACTGTTTTGTACAATTATTGGTAGAATGTTAGATATGTTAGCAGGCTAAAGCAGATGTATTCTCCATTGCTTATAACTTGTTAATTTTTTTCTTCATTATGTATTCTGAATAAATTCTGAACAACCTATGTTTTTCTTGCAACATCCATTCATAAGTGTTTTTTCTGAGTGCCAAGAAATTGCAATCTATTTTATGCAGCTCTTTGATTAGTGAACAGTCACTTTCCTTGTTGATATCCTTTTGCTAGGAAAGGTTTAGGTCAGAGCTGAACATGATCCATTCAGTTATGTCCTTTTCTGACCCTCTAAATGTCAAGTTTAGGTCACATTCTAATGCTTTGTCATTCAGTAATACACTACACATACAGAGCAAAACTGTAGTAAATTTTTTATAACATTTCTGAATTACCATCAAATGTAAATTCTGACTTCTAGCCAGTCCTTCTCTATGGATCTGAAGTTAAAACAACTGATGCAGAGGTATTTGCAGTTTTCAAATACATCAGCTTCAAGGATCTAATGTCATTCTTTACTGAACAAGAACATCTTAAAGCTAAACAATACATGTGTTGAGGGGCATTATCATCCTGCTTCAGTTAGCAATATATTGGTATGATAAATTTGCGATTACCTCCACCAATGTTACAAAACAAAAAGGACCTCAGAAAACACTCTTAGGTGCCCCTAGTTTTTAGGAGGAGGAGAAATAATCTTTGCAGTTTACTTGCTAGATTATAGTGTAGATTTCTTTTGTTCCACATGACTCACTCAAGTATAAAAATGTTTTGTTGTTGGCTATCAAATCAACAAAAAATGCATAGATTCAGTGTTTGCACTTTGGGATGCCATCAAAAATATTGTCCACTAAAATGTGTCTTAATATAAGGAAAAAACAAACCAAAACCCACCCCCAAAACCTGCAAATATTCTACATGTACAGTAACAACATTTTGCCATACTTTTATTAAACATGGGCTAGGTGCTAATGCAGGCAATAGAGGTTCTTCCAAAATGGGTGTGTGGATAGATGCATTGTCATGGGAATGATGATAGCAAATTGAAGACAAATATCTCCCAAAGCATAGTAAATGGAAACAATCATACCCTTTAGAAATTAATTTTTTATACTGTTTTGTTTTGTTTTGTTTTTTCTGTGAAGATGGGACATTGAATATTAACATAGATTTAGGAAAATCTAAAATGGAACTTTCGTATGTATCTTTTAATAGTGCACAAAAAAACCTCAACACAGTGGTTGCCAATAGTTCAATAGACCTTCTACTTCATTTTTCTTGAAGATCTTAGATGGTATTTTTCATCTTCAAATTTGAGAACTTTATGTAGTGTGGGTTATGGTTTGCTTATGTCTGATATATGTTACCCTGGAGATCTCGCTTTCATTTTATTGATGGTCAGACTCTTGCAGTAGCCAACAATTTGCTATCAGTTTTGATGTTTCCTTAAGCCTCTAAACAAATACACAAATATTTTCTTTCCTGATGATTTCTGATATTTTTAATTTCTTATGCACTTGATTACAATTTAGTGAGCACACTTGAAAGGTGGTTCATAACTGGTTTTGACATAAGATTCTCTAAGTTGTCTGACACCCTATAATTTTTTTCTCTTCATGGAAACCTTTCAAATATCTCTCATGCCTTTTCATTTAATGACATTTGTCTTTCTATGTGTTTCCTTGTTGCTAACATCAAATTTTTACTTGCTAACAAGTTAATGGTTGCAGTCCAAGCATTAGAACTTCTCTGTCATGTTACCAGCCATCTCGTAATAATTCCTGGTTATCCAAACCCTCACTGAGGCAGATAAGTTAGAAATTTACTCAGCGACGCCATATATTTACCTACTTTGTTCACACCTCCTGATACCTGGTAACATTAAAAGAATCTGGAACACTTTACCCAAACATATCTGTCATCACAGTAGCTAAGGGAACTAATAACACCAACTCCTGCTAACATTTTTATAACTTGCCTAATATTACATTGTCTGTGAACAGTTTCACTATATAGTATTGCATACTTTGCTCTTTAGAATATTTTCACCACTGTATAGTTTGATACAACTTCAAGTATTTTCCTCTATTCCTCCATCTTCTTACATGTTTAGGTTTGTAATCACTGATATATTTTGTTCAAATACAGTAATTTCCATTGTATCAGTGCATTTTGTTTGAACTGACGTGGTCATTCCAGTGTAAAAAAGTGTCAGTCATAACTTTTTATTTCAGTTATATCTCCATTCTGACTAAGACATGACAGCAGCTGTGAAGTTAAAAGCTAGCTGAAGCTCCATTTTAGGTGATTGAGATGTATTTGCCAGATTATTATCCAAATTCATGATAACTGTTGTTCAAACAAGTCAATGTATTTATGCTTTTAGGTGATTAAATAGTTCCTGAAACCAGGATTCTAGGCTTCTTTTGGACAAAACACTTTTGTTGTACTCATAGCTAGTTTTATCCACACCATTCTCAAGGTCTATGCGGATTATTTAAGGCAGACTTCATGAAGGAATTTGTTATCTGTTCAGAAATGCAAACCGATAGAGAATGTGTGGGTGTACGGCATGGTAACTGTGCTTTACGTTGGCTTCTGCCTGGCTTCAGTGGTATTTGAAGAGTCTTTCTTGTTTCAGAAACACATGTTGTAATTAAAATCCAAATCAGAGGATATAGATTTTTTTTTTTCAGAGCTCAGTGGAAGTGGTTTAAAAAGGGAAGGAGACATTTTCAAAACTTGTGCCTTGAAATCATCTTTTCTGATCCTAGATACATTGACTTTGGATGCATGGTATGAACTCTATGAACTCTATTTGCAAGAAGAATGGTTTGTTTTGTTTGGGTTTTTTTTTTCTGTTTTTTGTTTGTTTGTTTGTTTTTGGTTTTTTCTGTTTGTTTTTGGGTGGTTTTTTTTGTTTTGTTTTTTTTTGTCCTGTATTGAAGCTTCAGGACAGGGAAAAAAGAAGCATTGTCATTGTAGTCCTACACTGTACATTACAATGTAGTAGTGTATAGTTGTAATTTTGTCACAGAATTTTATTTATTGGTGTTAGGTGTGAAGTGGAAGTGTGAGAAAAGCAAAACAGTGAGAAATCTGTAAAACACATATTTCCTTGACACAGGGTGCTCAGAATAAACAGAGGATGGAATGGAGGCCTGGTGATTTGTGTTTGTCGTGGTTCCAAGGAGGAATGTGAAGAGAGGTGTAGGCCATGTAGCCCCATTCTTTTGCTTTTCTCAAGGACAGATTTATCTCCTGCTCTACCTCTTTCTTTCAAGGGATGATTTTTGCAGTAGCCAGCTAGCCGTGTTTCTCATCCTCCTTTTTTTTCCCACAAAAAACAGCACACCCCTCACACCAAGCTGCCCCTGTTTCTCATCCTCCCTCTTTCTCCCACAAAAAAGCAGCTGTTCCCCCTCACACCGAGGAATGTAATGTGTCATTACTCAAAAGATAATGGCTGGACTACAGTCCCACCCACTCACACATACATCTAAGATAAATACCACCCCGAGTTTGTGTCTAACTCAGAGAAACAATAATCCGACACCAAATCGGAGGCACAGATCATGCTCCCTCCCCATAAGGGACACCTTTTGGTAAGATCCCCTTGGCTACACCGAGTGACTACCCGGGAACTAAGTCTCTGTGAATGCAATAATTTTTCTTATGTGTAAATGCTATATAGGCAACCTGCAGTTTGTGTATTTATTGTAGGCAATCTCAAAGAATCTGTAGATGTTGCATGAAAGTAAACTGTACTCCTGAGGGTTCTTGGTTTAGTTAGGAGTAGAATAACCCCATGCACCCATACAGGCTGGAACAAGACTGGCTGCGTAGCAGATTGCTGGAAAGGATCTGGGTGACAGATCCTACACTCAAGATGAGCTAATAGTAAGATCTCACTGCAATTAGGCAAGGTAAGCTACTTGTAGTTAGGAGATTCATGACCAGGAGATCATCAGAAATTATTTCCTCTTTCTACTCAGCACTGCTACTTGGATTGGACCTGAACTACTGGGGCCCAGTTCAGGAAGCACATAAGGAATTTGGGTAGGGTCTAGTAGAAAGGTATACCCCTACAAAGGAAGAAGGAGCAAGAGTATTCTGTTCTATTCTGTTCTGTTCTGTTCACTCAGGGGATAGTGCAGCGCAGGAGAGGATTACCCAGTGGAGTTGTAGTATCTCTATCCCTGAAGGCTGGACAAAGCCAACTGTGATCAGCATGTAAGTTTTCATTTCAAACCCACACTTCTATACTCAATAAATTATATACATCTAGTATTGTACATACTAGATATACATATGTACATGTCTAGTAATTTCTGTCAGAGTGCTTAATAAATTTCTGTCTTTTAGAAATAAAACCAGGACAGTTATTGATTCTTTTAGAATATTAAAACCTTTTCATTTTTATATTCACGAGGCCAAAAATAAATACAACTCGTATGTCAACTTTTAGTACTGTAGAATGTAATGCCATAGAAAATCCAAAGCCTTTTATTCTTGCAAGAAACTGGTCTAAGATTCCAGCAGCTAAATGTTTTCCATTTCTACAGAGTAAAATATGTCAAAAACTTTATGTTCTCTGGAGAAAGACAAGCATATAGTTAGCTTTGTACTTGTTATACAATAAATAAAGATAAGTAGAAAATAGTTTTATTTTTATTATTATTTTCAGGTTTTATAACTTCTGCAGCTGCTCCTTATGCAGACTATTATTTTTTAAAACCTTGTGTGTCACGTTTAGGAAAAATAATATTGAAAGTGATGTGATTACCTCTTCCCTTATCCCACCCCTTCCAAGAAAAGCTTCTCAATATTTGTTTCTCACTTTTTTTTCCCCTGGTATCAGTATCATATCTAGTGTTCCACCATATGACTTTTTGGTGTGCAAAATGCTGATATTATTTTGCATGTACGGACATGGAAAGGTGGGTGACTCAACATTTAATAAAGATGTACCTTCATGCTCAGTCAAATTTTACAAGTGTATCATTTGAAAATTATTCAAATTACTTTCCACATTTCTGATCCATTTTGCTCCCCAAATGACCAATTATAACATCATTATTATTATTATTATTATTATTATTATTATTAAGCACTAAATACATCCCTTAGAATTCATCTCTTTTTCTGGTTTGCAGAAGCTGGGAGGTGGTAAAGCTGATGTTTGGTCACAGTTGCTGTGTCAGCTCTGTTATGCTGATGTCATAAAATAGATTTAATTAGAAAAAGTCAAAAGTAGTGCATAAAGGGAAAGTTCTTGATTTATACTTGGCAGGAAAAAAATATAATTCACATAGAAAATTAAAAAAATAATCAAGATAAAAGAGTGTCATGAGGGATAGCAATTTTGTGACATTGTCTTTTACTCTGTATTTGAGCACAGAGAAAAGGAGACAACTGTCATTATTTTCCCTCACGTTGTTGTTGAAGACTTCAGCACTACTTGACTCAGGTCCTATTATGAGACTAAATATTTTTTTCTAATAGAAAAAGGAAAGTGGAAAAACATGTAAAATGAATCTTAGAATGGCTTCTGTACTCCACATTCACCTGTCATGTGTGCTCTCCTAGACAACCTTATGCCCATTTAATTGAAGTTCCAGGCAACCTGAATTTAGGTTCCTGAGAACAGAATCAGAAGACAAAACTGTTTTTAATGTGGACCAAAGTTAATGTTCATATACTCTGAATAGGTTTGATATGGACAGGATAATTCAATCCAGCAGCATCGTTCTTCCCAAGGACTCTGATCTTCAGCTACAGCTGGGGGACAAGGCTAAAGTATACTTCACTTCTACCTCTTCTTAACTTCTCAGTTTAGATGTGAACCCTTATTGAGTTCAGTCTACTTTTCTGTGGGCAAAAATAGAGGTACTTTCACACTGAGATCAATAGCATCTCTCTAGAGGCCCCCAACATCACACTCCTTTCTTATTTTCTGCTTGATCCCTTTGCAGGGGAGCGTTCCCCCTGTTCCCCCTCAAAAAATAACTTTTTTTCTACAAGTTGTCCCCCTTTGCAGGGGAGCGTTCCCCCTGTTCCCCCTCAAAAAATAACTTTTTTTTTCTACAAGTTGTCCTTTTAAAGTTGCTCAATTTTAATACAGTTATAATAATTACATTTTCATGTTTTATAAGATGATAGATGCACACTGACAATTTCTCATGTATCACATGTAACGTTTCTTATGAATAACTTTATTGCCAAAGCTTCTCTACAATAGTCCTTATACCTTACACTGAGCCACATAACTATTTCTCATGTACAAACTGATAGAGTTTTCCATGTATCTGATATATAACTCTATGACTATACCATGATTTTGTTCCCCATTTTACATTGATGTTCTGCAGTACCCAGCGGTTCTTTTGAACTTTATTTATATTTCAGTCAGTATAGGTGTAACACTGGGGCATGATTTCAATGCAGTGGTTCTGATCAGGATCTGTGGTAACACGTGTGTCATCTTTTCAGTTTCTGCTACTTGAATTAAAGTCTACTATATAAAGTTTCAGTGATCCATTGACCTCTGAAATTGCTAACATCTAATACAAGAACAAAGAGAAAGCTCTTGTCAGGAGTATATTTACATAATGTCCCAGTGACAAAGGATAGACAGTGAAAGACTGCCTACGCTTCAAGTAATCATGAACAGTTTTACTTTTGTCCTTCCTTTTCTATTATTTTCAACACAGTAACAAAAGTTGAAATGACTTCTTAAAGATTTACTTTAGGGAATATGTCCAAAATTGAAAAAGAAAATTCTATGTTTGGCATGCTTTTACTCTTCACAGGCTTTATTCTTATGTATTTTTTATTTCTCCTTGTTCTCTGCAAAAGTACTTAACTTTACCATCTATTTTTGTTCAGTATTCAATCCTACATAGCTAAATCTGTAGCATTGTGTAAACATAGCACACAGTCTTCAGCCATTTTAAAAAATGTACTGATGCCCTACAGATTTATTTTTAATTCCACCTAGTTAGAAGACGTATATATAAATATAAACTGAATTCATTGGCAAAGAGATTATTTTCATGCAAGCTAGCAGAACAGAAGTCTGATTATTTACATAATTATAGAACTAATTTTTATGTAATAACTTCCTTCTGTTTTGTTTATTGTAAAAATCAGTTTAAGATTATTTACTTCCTCAGTTATTATTCAGCCTTCCTTTTTAAGAAAATGCAGTGTGCTATGTTTCAAATCCTACCCTGAATGGTCATATTATTAACTGGTAAAGGAAAATTTCATATATGCTACCAAGTATGGAGGCTTAAGTAAAAAAAAAAAAAAAAAAAAAAAAAAAAAAAAAAAAAAAGTTGTTCTAAGTGTTATAGCCAAAGATCTACTTTATGAGATCTACCATTTATAAGTTCTACAGAAATAGACATTCTGTAGTCCTTTGCTGTTGATATTATTCACAGTGGTTACTTACATAAAGGCTAAAGAAAGATCCCTGCCCTTTTATTCTGTCTGTAAAAGTCCAACCTAATACTTCATCTGTTTAGTTGATAAATGGATAACTGCAATGCCAGACATAAATTCTGGAACAAAAAATATTATACAGGACTGTTAGCTCCTCTCTTTTCTTTCCCCTTCCTGAGTTCCTCTCATTCCTCTCATAACATTCTTAAAAAACGTAAGAAATTCCCTTTTGCTGGAATTTTGCAGTATTTGCTTTTATTCTGCATTGCAACATAAGTGGCAAACTTTATAGGGAGGAGAAGAAAAAAAAAAAAAGTTCAATCTCTCAAAATTCAACACACTAATAGCACACACTTGAAAGAAGCCGAGAAATGACTTTATTATAATGTATAAACATGGTATTAGAAAGATAAAGACTCTAAAAGGTTCTAAGAAGCTCTTTAATCTGCCAGAGACAAACACAACAAAGCCTGTGGCTGGAAGATGATACAAACAACAAAGGAAGCAAGAAATTCAGGAGCAGTCTGCCATATTATAGGATTCTTTTCTATGCCATCGTATAGGATCTAAAGGAAGGAAAATGACCTATTGATCAGAGATGGATTTGGGGGATTAAATGGAAGAACTGTCTGCAAATAGGGAAGTAGGTGTGTATAGGACCTAGCGGTTCCAACACACGTTGAAATAGAAAATTAAATGGACATTTTTGAAAGTTAAAGTCATCAAAAATTTGCGGGAAAATATCACCTCATTTCTCCCCATTTTTAATTCAAGAGCATATGTCATTCTGGAAGAAATGTTTGCGTAAAATATGAGATATTTCTCTCAGTACACAGGCAAGATTTTAAAGGATATTAGAGTCATTATGCTTTCAGACCTTATAATAGGTCAGAGCTCCAGATAACATGACCCACAGAAAAGAATTAGTTCAGTTATTCAATATAAAGAAAATTTGGGGAGGTAAAAGGGGAGTAGGGAATACTCTTAGAAGTAAATAACATCAATTTATGAAATAGTAAAGGACACATGATTTTGAAAACTGTTCAGAACAGGGGAATTATACAATCTCTGTATCAGCCATGAATTAGGCAAGAATTTTCAGGTAGAAATATTCAGTTTAGAAATTTAAAAAAATAAAAAGAAAAAACGTACAAACAAACACCTAAGCCCAGCAACTCTTTAAGAGCATGGGCAATGAAACTTTTGGATTACTGTGGAGCCTTCACTTTTAGGCAGCTATTATTATGAGTGACACAGACATGGGTGATTCTTCCTTTGGACAGAAGATGCAAGGTATACTGGTGTTCTTTGCAGTTCTGATTCCTCAAATAGGGAGAAAAGCGCTAGGTATTCACATCAAGAAAAGAGTTGTGTGTTTATGAGGAAAGAAACACTAAATGATTCCAATCTAAACATTTAGTAATAATCATTTTCTGGATTTATTTTTTTTTTCTGACGGTTCTAGTCACAGACTCATAGTGCCATTTGCACCACTACCTTCCAAAGAGAAAACAGCTGAGAAAGTAAAAGGCAAAGCTACAGTTTTAAGGAAAAGACACTCAACTAGTTATCTTTTTTATTAAGTTTCTTTCTTTCTTCATCCTTTACAATGACAATAAAACAATTTTTTATTCAGTTATACCAAGCTTTCCAAGTTTAATGATCCCATTAACTCTCAGATGAAATCCACAATATATTCCTCATTATTAGTTTGCCAAAGTAAATGGAAATAGTACTTTAAAATTTAATGCAGAGTATGCTTAATGATCTACACCATTTTTATTACTGGTTAATCCTCAAATAGTAGCATGTATAACATATAAAATATCCAGAAGGGAAGCCACCACTGCTACCACCAACAACAATAACAAAAAATTCAATAAATCAGAATCCTTGATTTAATAACTAGCAGCTTTGTTTAATTACAACTGGGTTGAGTTCACTGGGCTGAGAATGCAATTATGTACCTTCATGCAGCATTAGTAGCTCAGAATAAAAGGTGTCTTTTTCCTTCTGTAGCATTTCAGAGAAACCACAATAAAATAGTTGGCCATTCTGTTGTAGCTGACTTGTTCTTGGAAAGAACCTTCATTTACATGTGAACATTGTGTTTGGGGGAAGAAGCACAAGGGTATGAATGCGTATTCACAATAATTCCTGAATGTGGTCTGGATTGTTTGATGGATTTAGTAAAATTTGTCATCTTTCACATACTACACAGCATTTTATTGTTTTTTCTTTATACAGTATTTCCACTGAATCATAGAGTGCCTAACATATATGAAAAAAAATTATTTGCCACTTTGCACATTTACCAGGTGAAGCTGTAGGCAGAATCCAAGATGAATATGTTCAATTCTTGAAGTAGTTAACCAGATCAGGCTTTGCTGAAAAACAAATATTTCAATAATGGGTTCTACTGAGCACTGATAGACCACAGATGCTCATCTCAGATGTTCGAGATAGGAAAATATGTCATCCGCATGAGCATCAGACATGTGTTTTCTCATGACTGGACAGTGAGAAGAAATTCATGTTTCTGTGCCACAGATACATTGTAGAGAATCATTCCATTAATACCAGACAACACAGGGATGAAGCCTTTTTTACTTGTTGTTTGGGGGCTTCTTTTCACCTTTTTTTCAGAACGAAAAAGATATTTACACAAATGGCATGCATTATTGATTGCTTACTGAATTATAAAGTCTCAAAATGCAACTTTAAAGGTTATTAAGATATCATAACATTAGTAGGTTATACATGTGGAGATTTCCTAATGACTTGGGACAACCAACTAAATTAATCAACTACTAAAGTTGATTACTGATAAAATTCACATGCAGAAGTTTTTATTGGACTGTCAATGTAAGATGCTAGATGCATACATAACATATATCTAATTAAAGCTTACTTTAATTAAAGTTTATATACTTTAAATAAAACAAAGCAAATTAAAGTAACTCTGAAAGCATGAACTTCACATTTCTTAGCTCTGCTCTAAACAAGTACAGTTCCTTTAAAAAAACGTTGTGGATTCTTTGCTAGGGAGGAAGGATTGTATTTAATGCAAAGTATTTTAATGAAACCTTACTATTAATAAACTAAAAAGGGATTGTTGAAGAAGAGAAAAGATAAATTACTTTCGTTGGGTTTGCATGTTAAAAGCCAATTTGAAGCAAGTGTCAAGAAATTGATGTATTGTCTTATGTGCTGAAATTTTGCAGTCATTTAAGTCAAAGCAAATGCTTTTGGTGCCTTTGCTTTTGGTAGGGGTAGCTATTTTGATTTTCAGCCAAATGTATTATAACGATGCTCTGTCTTGGTATAGAAAATGTGCTTCAACTATCATGTATTTAATGCGACATCCATGCAAGAAAAGGAACTGTGTCCTATTTCTCTTTGAAGAAACTTCATGGCAAATATGACAGCTCTCCGACAAATAAAAAGATAGTCTCCTAGTTGAAATGTGTATGGAAAATATATGTAACAGTGAATTATATGTAGTGCAAATTTATATTTTCGGACATAACACTCTTTTCTACGTCATGGCAACATGACATAAAATGTATGGTATCTTTGCTGTTTTCTGGATGGTGGCAGTATCTACTGTGTATATGTCTGTAAATCCTAAAGACCAATGGTAACATTCTCTCTACATCTCCATTTGAGGAAAAATATGGTCATTGATCTAAGCAAGTGTTTCAACGCAGAAATGTTTCTGGTTTGAAGTATGATCTTCTCATAAACTCAATTTAAGCTTATTAGTCATGGAAAAAAATGTCTCCACCATTCACAGAATCACAGAATCATCTAGGTCAGAAAAGACCTTGAAGATCATCCAGTCTGAACATTAACCCAACACTAACAGTTCCCAACACCACCAGATCCCTCAGCGCTGTGTCAACCCGACTCTTAAACCCCTCCAGGGATGGGACTCCACCACCTCCCTGGGCAGCCCATTCTAACCTCAACAACCCCTTCTGGAAAGAAATGCTTCCTGATAGCCAGTCTAAACCTTCCCTGGTGCAACTTGAGGCCATTCCCTCTTGTCCTGTCGCTTGTTACTTGGTTAAAGAGGCTCATCCCCAGCCCTCTGCACCCTCCTTTCAGGTAGTTGTGGAGTGTGATGAAGTCTCCCCTCAGTCTCCTCTTCTCTAGACTAAACACCCCCTGTTCCCTAGTTGCAATGTAAGTAGCCATTTTGTATTTCTAAACTATTTTAATTTAGCACATATTCCATACTACTTACAGAATCACTACATCTTAGCAGAATGCTCTTGTCTCTCAGTGCAGAAAGACAGAAAGGAATGATGAATGTAGCTCAGAAATATTTGATTAAATTATCTTCAGTGGAAAATGCTGTCTTGTTAAGTTCCCACAGGTAAACTTGTTTTTTTAATTAGTTTTGATTAAACTCTGTGAAGAGGGTTTTTCAAGTTATGGATGGAATCACTCGTTGAAACCAAAAAAAGAAATTTAATTCAGAAGAAATCAAAGCTTTGTGGGTTAAATACCTGTTTAAGCCTTCAAACATCTAATTTCATGGATCTAAAATAAACTGGCAAAGAAGAAATCTAAGAGGCTGAAAAGGTGCATTAGTATCTGAGCTATTGTTTATCCTGATATCTCAAGGTTTTAGCACAGAAATGTAGTCAATCTTTTTACATCTATGAAGAGGCAAAATATAGAATATAATATTGTTTGCAGATTAAAAAAAAAGCCTCAACTCTTTTTAGAAAACATTTAGAAATATTTTAGCTATGATAAACTGTATCATGAACATCTGTTCATCACCGAAGGCTTTCTTTGTGGCTGGTAAATTGTATTTTACATGTAGTAGAAAGAAAAATCTATTTGCATATTAAAGAGAACACAGAATCACAACTTTTTTTAAGATTGTTTTTTATATTATTTCAAAATTGTAATTTATATTTTGTCTCCATATTATTTTAGTAGCTATATTTTTCATAAATAAAATTAATATGATGATAATAAAATGATAGTGACCTAGTTATGCTGAACCCATTAAAGCCAATCTAATAAACATGGTTTATAAACAATTTTATGCATATTTTATGCATAATTTGTCAACAGTCTTATCTGAATCACAGTTGTGACATAAAGATACATTTCACGAAAAACATACTCAAAAAGTAAAAATATTACTTTGACACAAAATTATTGTTTTAGGAGATTGACAGTAGCAATTTAGTTTACCTGTTGCCTTTGGAGGATACCTTTTAGGTTTTGTATCTGCAAAACAACCAAGGTTCTTAGATTCAGGGAGGATTCTCTCCATGCCTTTTGTTTAATTTAAACAACAGATTGCTTGAATCTGTGAACACATTACGGTTTCTTTCCTCTTAGGTAAAGAGCATAAAAAAAAAAAAAAAAAAAAAAAAAAAAAAGTCTCTAAGCTAGGACTTTCTATACTAAAGATGAATGTAGTGTTATTTATATTTCAACTATGCATATATTATTCCAGGCATTAGCCACAATGACCTGGTCTGTAATTCATAGTTCTTTGCCTTCCTCCTGAAAATATGCACCTTAGTGATTGTTTGTCCTCTTGAAAGCATTGGAATGTGCCACCCGCATAAGGATGTGTTTGCTTGCACAATGAAAGCCCGAGCCTGCAAACATCTACATCATCAAAACTGTGTATGTGGAAAAAAAAAAAAAAAAAAAAGGTTATGTTTATGAAAAACAACAGTGCAAGCAAAAATTAAGCTGGAGAATAATTTTTATAATAAGACCAGTAAAAGTTGAAAATAGGTTGCTGAAAGGCTGGTTGAAGTACGTATATTAGGTAGAGAGAATCAGTCTGCTTGTCTTTGACATCATTACCTGTATTGCAGAAACTTTTAGAAGGATTCCTGAGAATGTCATACTCTGCATTTTCATCGCTATATCAACATCTAAAAATCTCCACTTCACTTAGCAATATTAAACTAGTGAGAGAAAAATGAAAGGATTGGACACTTTGTCTGTGAATTGTTTTGTTTTGGTTTGGTTTTTGTTCCTTCTATTTATTACTATGAAAATCTTTTAAGGTTTTCCCCGTAGTTAACCTTGTTAACCTTTAACAACAGTCTCTAGTAAAACATCATTTGATGTCAGAATCTGCACACGCATGCACGAATTTCATTTTGTGGGTTCAGTTGAGAATTCAGCTAAGACACTGGTAAATAAAAGGTTAATGCTTCAGTTAAAGTGCAGAAGTGTTTCCTCACTGCCTGCAGGTGGGAGATGAATATGCTAATTGGGCAAGCTTGACTTTCCAGTGATTTGCAGGTGAAAATGTAACTGGTGATAATTAAAGGCTAATTACCTTTAGCTAGCAAGTAGGAACCAGGTGCTCTGAAAAAGAGAGAGACTAGACCTTCTAGGGGGGAACAGAAGAAGAGAATATGTTTGAATGTATTTTTTTTTTCTGCTGAGGTGAATTTTTTTTGTTTTGGTCAAGTAAGAGGACAGATATGAAGCAGTAAAGTATAGTTTCCATAGGTTTGGGGGGATTATTTGGCTTTATCACCATTTTTTTCAAGACCTGACAAAACAGAGATAAGTAGTGATTTTGGAAATGTGTTGGTTATTTACATATTAGCAATATTACCATCACAGGCAATGTGGTCTGTTATGAATCCTATTTTAAAACCATCTCCTTCCGAGATGCTCATTAAAGAAATCTCTTTCAAAAGCTTCTGTCAATGACAGCTTTCAAAGACACCCCTAAGAGTGAACCCTCAGACAAATTTAGAGCTTTACACTTCTTTCCATCTTGCCTTTATGGTAGGCTGTGTTAGCTTCTACAGTAAGTCTTTCCTTTGTAGGCTCCTGGGTTCAGAGAGGCTTTTACTCCCAGATTCCTTTCCTATTTTACAAGGCAGTTTGGTCACTATCACAAGTAGCGTCATGAAGCTATTTCTTTGTTAGATTAGGCTTCATATCACTTACCTGGGAAGTAAACAATTCTGCCTCAGGAAGGGGTAAATCTAAATCTTTTGGTTACTGCTTCATATATTTACTCTTTGCACCATTCACGCACTACATATTTTACAGTGAATTTATAATTTAAAAAAAAATAAATCTGTTCAGACAGCTATATGTAATTAATTACTGGTTGAGTTTACATATGATAATTAACCACTTTGAATAGTAGGTGATGATTCTATAAAACCATTTCCCTAATGGACTTTCTTTTTTCTTGCAAGACACTGAGGTTAAAGTCACATGAATCACCACAGGTGTCTACAATGAGCATTTAGCCTTTACTATCACACTGTAGATCTGTACTTAGGCCCAAGGTTATGTGTAGTACCTACATGTCTGTCTAATGTTCCTTTTCTTGGGCTGGTTTATAGGTGCTGAAACATTAAGGTACTAACAGGGGTGTTTACTTTATTTTTATACTATTCACTTTTAAAATGTGGTTTTCTTCAGCTATGTTATCTTTTTTTTTGCCTGGTCTGGCAGATAAATTCTGATTACACCAAATCTAACACTGAAGGTACAAAGAGGGGAAAGATCAGTGGCACTAGTATTTAATTTTTCAGCAGTAGTTCCAAGGCTAATGTTTTCCTGTGGGACAGAAAGTGTAAGAATTACCCCAGGTTAGGAAAATCATTTTTGAACTGGCATAAGGAGAGAGACACCTTGATCTTCTTTTCTGTGTTAGTATCTTAAAATATAATCTATCAGCAGACTATTTTTAAAAACTGTTTCATGGATTTCTACTTAAAACCCAATTACCCCTGAATGTTGCTTTTTTTTTTAACTCTTCAGGTTAAAAATCGTTTTGAAAGACTAAGAGTTATATGTGTGTGTGTGTGTGTGTGTGTGTGTATATATATAATTCAAGCATTTCTTTGTCTATCTGATTGAGTGGAACTGTAGCCTGTGCAGTTACCAACTGGAGATCTGGGAGCATCCTTCAGAGGTAAAGTTGATCTCCAGCAAGTTTGTCTTTTTGCAAAAGTGAGGAGACTTTTAGGGACAACTTGCCAGGACAAACTTTTGCAGCAAAAGCCTGTGCAGGCAAGCCAGCTAGCCTTCTCAGTTTTGCGTTAAAAATGTCAAGAGAATTGATGTGTCCTTCTGAAGTTTATTTTGGATTCTACTGCATCAGCATCTTTTGCAGAAAAAAAAAATGTTCTACTAGTACTTTTTGTAATAGATCTAATTGTAATTCTGATTTCCATTAGAAAGAGATTGTATGTTCTTAGAGCAGTACTTCTAGATGAAGGGAATTACAATGAGACTTTCATTTTTATGGACGAGTATGTAAATAGAATGGTGGAATCCAATACTGTATAATTACATTGATCACTGAGTCTGATGTGGTTTTGTTCCTGTAAGTCTCTCCTAAAATATTTCACAGAAAGGAGGAATAAAAAAAGTACTTTTTGAAAGCAGCACCATAAACAGTGGCAACACTACTTATTAAAGCATTGAAACATTTAGCTTCCCTATATGTCAGGTCAAATGGGCCTCACAGGCTTCAAGAAGGAAATCAAATTACTTTCTTTATATTGAAAATACCATACTCTATAACTTGCAATTGTTCTAATTAGTAGAGCAAATTATGAAGAAGACCATGTTGTGAAGATTTATCACTACACTACAGCAGCGTAGGAACTTCCGTGTAAAATTTATCTTGTCCTAAAGATATGATTCTATTTTATTAGTTTGTTCCACCATTCTCTTTTTGGACACTTTATCTCTGGAAACACTCATGAGAAGAAAAATAATAGGTGTTTATTTCTCACTATCATTCTGTTTAGTAAATAATGAGTCAAATAACAATTCATCCAAATTTTCTCAATGCTGCTTTATATGAGAAGACATGGTCTGTTAGTGAATTCCCCAAAGAAGGGAATGCCTCAACTTCTGTGCAGTGCCTTTAGACCCATTGGACTGATAGACAAGGATGTCTACAAATTATTTTAGATTTTGTTCTTTTCTTTGTAGTCTTTAAAAAAAAAAAGTGTGAATTTTCATCCTGTTGATTGTTTTGCTCCATAATGGGCTTACTGGGATTTCTGTTTCAGGAAGATACCTGCTTGGCTTAAATAATATTTTGCACTTAATTATATTTTAGCTCGCTTTATTTTATAGTATCTCTCTCCTTCCAACCCTGACTTTCCTTGGGGAATACTCATCTTTGATGTGTGTATGAAAAGCAGGTAATGAGGAAAACTGAAAAAGTTTGAAATAATTTTAAGAAATAATTTTTAGATCTCAATCTGGTCTTTCTTACTATAGCACAGTTAACAAAATGCAAATATGTTTGTGTAACTTAAAATTACAGAAATTTAATAACAATACAGAACCTAATAAATCAATAGTTGTTTTCATTTTATCAGCTAATATTCAGAAAAATCTTGTGGACAGAAAGATTTCTTATTCCTCTGATATGTATGTATGCCCTTGAATTTCACAGATACTGAAAAAATAGTTTATCACACTTCAGTAAGTTCCTTATGTCCTTGTTTTCCAACAGTGATAACTTAATTTTCTCAGTGAAGTGCTGGAAAATGCAACATTTCACAAAACAAATTATAACAGAGAAATAGAAAGCAATAGAGAGGGTATTTTTTTTTTCTTCTTTACAAAACGTTTTTTATTATTATTGCTGTTTAAAAAAAAAAAAGACACTGAAATTTGAAGATATTTTGGGGGGTTTGGGGGTGTTTTGTCCTCAGGGAATGAATGAAAGAGAGAAACAAGCCTGAGTAGTTAATATGTGTCTCAGAGCCCAATAGAACTAGTTGAAAATAGCAAGACAGGGCTAGAGGAAGGGAAGAACTTCTCTAATAATATGGTTTTGTTATTCTGATATATGTTTGGTAAAAATTTTGAAATAAGCCCTGTAGGCAATTCGATCTTCACTGCTTTTACAGTCTCTGTCACGTCTGTGGAGGTTGCTAATAAAACACCCAAATGTGACTGGTTTATCAGAGAGAAAAGGAAGATACATCTAGATAATATGGCTGGATATAGATGCAGTTTTGAAAGATGGTGTGGGCTGTGAATTTACCACTTTCCGCCCAGAACTTTTATGAGTAAATTGTGTAGGTGTATGCAGAAGAAAGAGAGAGAGATACCTTGTTCGTTATTTTGAACGAAAGAAAACAGAGAAAGAAAAAAAAAAAAAAAAAAAAGTAGTGTAGCTTCAAAATATACATCTTCTCTCTGTGTGCCACAGGTCCTGCCCGGAGCCTGCTCCAGCGTGGGCTTCCCACGGGGTCACAGCCTCCTTCGGGCACATCCCCCTGCTCTGGCGTGGGGTTCTCCACAGGCTGCAGGGGGGTCTCTGCCACACCACTGACCTCCGTGGGTGCGGGGCACAGCTGGGGACTAGGGGCTGCAGGGGAATCTGCTCTGGCGCCTGCAGCACCTCCTCCCCCTCTTCCTCCTTCATCGCTGTCCTTGGTTTCTGCAGGGCTGCTCTCACACTTTTTCTCACACCTCTTACAGCTGCTGCACAGTGGTTTTACCTTTTCTTAAATATGTTATCACCGATGCGCCACCAGCATCCCTGATGGGCTCTGCTTTAGGCAGTGTTGGGTCTGTTTTGGAGCTGGCAGGCGCTGGCTCTGTCCAACACGGAGGCAGCTTCTGGTCTCTTCTCGCAGAGGTCACACCTACAGTTATCCCCCTCCTCCTCCACTCCACTCCACCCCTACCCCACCTCACCCCCCCGGCTACCAAAACCTTTGCAAGTAGATCTGATATAGTAGTTTATAATCATGATAAGAAAAATTAGGTATCTTATAAAGATTCATTTTCTATTTATGAGGTGTATCAATCAGACGTTATTTTATTTATGTCATCATCCATACTTACAAACTAGTTAACCTGATGGGAAATAGCTTTTCCCCATGGGGTGGTGTTAGATGAGTGGCTTGGCTGGTTTGTTGCATTGTGACACTCATTTACACAGCTGACCAGGTATCCTGGGGGAAAAACGTCCAGTTCATGCAATTTGAAGCAGATCATGATGGATTTATTAATGACACAGAATGAAAAACAACACTCAGTGAACTATACCTTCACTGTGACAAAGAATATCACACTTACATATCCCTACAGTGAACAGGAAACTTAATGTTTTCCAAAACTTAAAGATACAGGGCTGTATGGGGGAGGGACACTGCTTCAGACTGGCTCACAAATCATTAAATATTCATTAAAGACAATTTTCTCAGAAATAATACAATTTTCATTAATAATATTGACTAACAACATATAGAAGTAAAAAAAAAAAATAGTTGAAAGTTGCTTGTGTTGCTTTTAACTTGGAAAACTTTAACCACAAACCAAAAGAACTTTTCTGTATTAGAAACTGTGTTAGTTTCTGTGTTAGAAACAGGGGTGAATGGTTTCTAATACGTGCCTCTAACAATGCTGCTATCATTTTGGTTTTGAATAATGTAAAGATTTCTTAGTTGTCTTCTATTTGTCCATGATCAGCTTTGTATACACAGGAAGGCTTTTTCCTCCTTTCATGACAAGGCAGTAGTATAAATTAGAGACCCAAAACTGAGCAGAGCTCGACAGCTACACTATAAAACTGCAAAGCCGTGCAGAAGCAGATGAGTGAGTGGAGGAACACAATGTTCCTTGAACAAGGGAAGATTTAAGAAATGTCAACTTTCTAAGGTCTCCGGAGATCCTTACATAAACAGCATACTTAAATAGCTCCCTAACTCTCTCTGCAGTTTCTCTGCCCTCTGGTCACTAGCTAAAAGTATGTAGGCACACTTGCACTGCACATGTGGCCTGGTCAGATCCCCACCAAACCCTGCTGCCCTTGGGCATATTTTGTTTAACATGGTATTACAAGGTCAGGTTGGTGACCTTGTAAAGAAAAGGAGCAGGCATGTTGTGTATGTTCACAAAACTCGGGGCTACCCAGCAAATGCTGACACTGATCTATTTTGTGTTTACCTCATCAGCTGCTTTAGATACTGACACTCATAGACTCCCCACCAGGTCCATGATCTTGTGTTACAAAATGGTCAACACCCACTAGTAGTGGCTGATAGTGTCTTTTCCCACTTCCTCAGAGGTTATTCCTGTTCCCTTGCATTACAAGATCTCCACCCCTTATTCATGTGGACAAAGGTATTTATATAGTTCTGCTGTATACTAGCAATAATCAGTTTCAAATCAAAATAGAAGTGGTACTTAAAAGGAAAAAAAAAAAAAGCATCTGAAAACATTCTGTTGGGGTCTGAAAAACAAACCTCAACAAAACTCACAACAAGCTGTCACATAAAACATGGGACAACACAAACTAAAGTATCACATAAACTAACAATGAAGTACTGAAGAGGAGTAGCCCTGT
>NW_020799099.1:35862106-35903293 GCF_003259725.1 Athene cunicularia
CCCCCCCCATTTGTTTACAGAATTAATTTAGGCAGTAGAAAATGGGGCATAGGATGTGTTTCTATTTACATAATTAGAAGTTTCCACAATTTTTCAGGTTTGAATGTGCTCTCTGGAGCAAAAGGATGAAAATGGTCTTATTTTCTGTGAGCTATAGCAGCTAACCCTCAAAGTGGTGAGCATCAGAAAGTGATGTTAACTTTTTTACATACACAAATTATTTATTGCTGATGTTTTTTCTTGTAAGACCTGAGAAATCATCACACCATTTATTTCAGTTGTTCTCAGTAATTTCTCCTTGGGAGAAGGGGAAAAATTCTAATAGTTAACTTCAGAATGACGTTTTGATTACGAGTCTACTTACTTTTGGTAGTTAAAGGCAATATATGTTCACAACTGCAAGTACAACTAAACATATCCTTTTAATCTGTTAGCTCTTTTTGTGAATGTAAATATTATCACTTACAGCTTTAACGTATATAGAACACTTCAGTAATTTGTCAGTGCTTGCTAAATACTTGGTATAGCTCCTGAAGTGATCAACAGAAACAGTTTGGTTTTGGTCTGTGGGTTTTGTTTGGTTTTTTGTTTTGTTTGGGTTTGTTGGGTTTTTTTTGGTTTTAAATAACAGTATAATTCATAGGTTCATTAGAAGTCACTGCTAACCTGAGTGCATGGCAAGAGCATGGCCATGAGAGCATAGCCAGAGACCTGCGGAAACACGGCTCCACAACCTCTAAGGTTATAAAGTAGGTATGTTCATTCAGTGCTGAGGCACACGGGGGATCATTCCGCCACAAACGTGTGCACCTCTCCTGGCACCTTGTCTTGTCTTTATGCTACAAAGTATCACATATTCATAACATGCCTATACATATGCATGATCTATCCCCGCTTTGTATTATAATGAGCCTGAAAGACTTTTTCATATGTTCCGCCCCGGTCTCCCCCTAGTTGCGTCTGCGCAGTGTGTCCCAGTGGTCGTGGGCTGGGGTCGCAGAGAAGAAGTAGCTCCTCTTCCTCACTGTTGAACTTTTTACCCCGGTTCCTTGCGCAGTCTCTGTAGCCTCCGGGACTCAGGCCGGACCATAGGGTTGGTTTATACCAGTTTTAGGGCTGTCTTCCTATTCCATCAGGAAGCATTCCCTCACAACTTCTCTTAATCAAGGTTTCTATATTGTTCTGCTCTCTGGCTCATCAACTGTGACCTATTATCCTATTTAATCTTAGTTATCTTTTAACTAATGGGCCTCTAGCCCCTAGCCTGATCTCTTAAGTCTTCCATCTTTATCTCTAAACTAAGTTATACCTTAATTTCCCGAGCGCCTAATTTCTATATCCTGTTTTAATTTCCTAGCTCCTCATCTCACCAGGTTTACCTTTGGCAGCAGCTCCAATCTTTGGTGACTTCAGTTCGATATACTCTAGTGCAAAGCATACTAGGGACAAAACTAGTACATCACACAAGTAGAAATCGTTCACAGGTATTGGTCTTACTGGTCTGACTGTGCCTCAGTGACTTAATTCAGTACCAGTAGATACCACAGCTAACAAAGATGTACAAATATACTCTACTTAGTGCTTATTATGTTTAATACAACAAAATATTTAATCTATAAATCATTACTATGTTACTGTCCATTTCTTTAGGAAATCCATGATAAACATTAAGCAGAGCGAGGTTGCAGTTTAGCATGAAATAGTACACTGTGTAATGAACTTCTTTCCACGAGGACTTTCTTTAGAGTGACCACACATACACTGAGTCAATTCATTAGAAACCATGTGAGAGAGGTATGAGAAGCACAGGCTAATTGCATCACCTTGGCCATGACCTTTTCTAATTGGCTGCTGTTTTCAAAATATTAGCTGTTGCTAGTCCTCTTCGTCTAAATCCTTTACTTTCAGTAGATGGTTTCTATAAGGATGGCTGAGGCTCCATGCACTACATGGCTACTCCTGTGTTCGGCAATGTGGGAGCGCAATCTTTACAAACTTCTGATGGGGTTCATAATATTCTTTCTGAACATGGTTCTTCACTTATTTGTAAAGTTGCCCCAATTACATATTTTCATTGGGAAAAGAATGTGAATTTAGAAGATAAAGCTTTATTTGATTAAAAATAAATAAATAACAATCGTAGAATAGTTTGAGTTGGAAGGGAACTTAAGGATCATGTAGTTCCAACCCCTCCTGCCATGGGCAGGGACCCCTTCCACTAGCCCAGGTTGCTCAAAGCCCCATCCAGCCTGGCCTGGAACACTGCCAGGGAGGGGGCATCCACAGCTGCTCTGGGCAACTTGTGCTAGTGTCTCACCACACTCACAGGAAAGTTCTTCCTTATATCTCATCTAAATCTACCCTCTGTCAGTTTAAAACCATTACCCTTGGTCCTATCCCTACATTTCATGATAAAGAGCCTCTCCCCATCTTTCCTGTAGTCCCCTTTAAGTGCTGGAAGACCCTTCTAAGGGTCTCCCCAGAGCATTCCCTTCTCCAGGCTGAACAACCCCAACTCTCTCAGTCTGTCCTCATAAGGGAGGTGCTTCGTCCCCCTGATCATCTTCATGACCCACCCTCCTCTAGACCCACATGAATTAGTCCATGTCATCATGTTGGGGGACCCAGAGCTGGATGCAGTACTCAAGGTGGGGTCTCATAAGAGCAGAGCAGAGGGGGAGAATCCCCTCCCTTGACCTGCTGGCCACACTTCTCTTGATGTAGTCCAGCACACGGTTGGCTTTCTGGGCTGTGAGCACACATAGATGTCTCAGGTTTTCATCCACTAATATCCTATTTCCTTCTCCACGGGGTTGCACTCAATCTACTCATTGCTCAGCCTGTATTTGTGCTTGGGATTGCCCTGACCCGTGTGCAGGATGTTACAGTTGGCCTTGTTGAACTTCATGAGGTTCACACTGACCCACATCAAGCCTGTCAAGGTCCCTATGGATGGTATCCATTCTCCAGCATATGAACCACACCACACAGTTTGGTGTCATCATCAAACTTGCTGAGGGTGCACTCAGTCCCACTGCCCATATCACCAAACAAAAGATTAAACAGGGCTGGGCCCAACACTGACCCTTGAGGAACACCACTTGTCACTGTTCTGCACTTGGACATCGAGGCGTTGACTTCAACTCTTTGAGTGTGACCATCCAGCCAATTCCAATTCCTTATCCACCAAGTGGTCCATCTGTCAAACCCATCTCTCCAGTTTAGAGACAAGGATGTCGTGTGGGACAGTGTCAAATGCTTTGCACAAGTCCAGGTAGATGATGTCAGTTACTTTTCCCTTAGCTACCAATGCTGTAACCCTGATGTAGAAGGCCACCAAATTCATCAGGGACATGTATCACAAATATATAAGTCTGATTCCTTGTATCTGATAATTGCTGTAAACAGGTGGGAGTTCATGTTGTTCAACAAATGCTGTCGTTCTTCCAGTGTAATGTTGGTTTTGAATATCAGAATCATTTCTGCTTGGTTAGCAGCAAAACAAGCACTCAAGTTTAACATTTTGATCCCAAAAAATTTAGTTGAACATGACTCTCCATTTGAAATATTAGTAATAATAACTTGAATGTATGAATTCTGTGACAGTGCTTAAAAAAAGATACACCAATATGTTCCTCTCTTGTCCCTTGATTAGTAGAGCTTATCTTTTAGCATGAAAAGTGTTTGGAAAAGTATATTAATTGTCAAGTAAGTGCATGATGTCTTTGGATTTCTTCCAGATTGAACAGGCAGGGACTTGAATTAGTACCCTTGATGAGGAGACAGTTTTGTTAACAGTAGCCTAATGCTGACATTTTCATATATTGTTTTCTGTCAAGATGTGGGATTTTTGTGTGTATCTATTTATGAAGATTGGTTAGTTTCAGCTACTGAAAGTAGTTGGTGGTGGCCTTTTGAAGTGCTAGGAAGCTCACAAAAAAGACAAATTATCTGAGGATTTTCATTATTCCTATTCACATCGCTTTTTCATCTTACAGCAGCTTTAACAAGCTGCTTTTCATCAAAATGAGGATTGTGACTAACAAAGTGGAATGCGGAAGCCCAGGCTGTGCAGAGCTGCAAGTCTGACCACTGCCTGGCTTTCTCCCTGCCATGCTGCATAAAAGATCAGCTGTTCTCTTCAGCCATCTGCAAAAGTTTCGTAAAGGAGCAACCATCACAAAAGTCAGAGGGTGCCTGAAAGTTTCGTAAAGGAGCAACCTTCACAAAAGTCAGAGGTTCCCTGAGATGGGAATAAGTGTATTTGGTGATTAGCAATTATCAAACATCAGGCAGTCTTGGAATGACAAGCACCAAGGGCACCGACATGGTCTGTGAGCAATTATAACTGTGCTGGTTTTGGTATCACTGCCCAGCCTGAAGTCTGAGTGTCATGGACATCAGCTATGGCTTTTTGTGTTTGTGTGGTGGTATTGTCTGTGCGCATGGCTTGCTTATACTAGGTGAAAGCTTTAACAATGACTGGGAAGATGTTTCTTTAGTAGCCCATAACATCTGGAAGAATTTCAGGTTTTCCAGTCTTTCAACTGGATTTTAACTGTGCATGTTATTATGTTCATAAAGTAATACATTTCCCCCCTTAATTTCAATAAAGTTGTGAAGAAGCAGAGTTCTCTAAGAAAATCTCAGTGAGGACAGTTTTATTATATATAAGCAGAGATAATTACTGAAGTCTTTAATGAAGCAATTATTATTACTAGTAATGGAATGTTTAATAAGGAAACCTGAGCTTCCAATTGGTTATACAGCCTAGACTTCTGGAGGTATATGTGGGTACACAGGATTTTTTTTCTGTGTGGTGGCTGGGGTTTGTTTGTTTGTTTTAAACTAAAACCAAACAACTTGTTGAAGACAAGTTCTAATGTCTGAAGTTTACTAACTCTCCACTGCTTTTTATTACTGCTGTGTTATTGTTACGGCTGTGTAACTGTCAAGCCTCCAAACCTGACAGGCAGCAGAGGCTTCTGTCACAGCCATGTGCTGAGCAAGGCGGGGAGCTTAATTCCATGAAACTTGCCTGGATAAGGGCCTTGGGGATAAAATGCTGAGACACAAAGTATTTGTTCGCCTGCAGAGGGTAGCCGGCAATTACATCAGGTAATCAGAGCTGGGATTCTGCTTGCAGTTTCTCAGCTTGAATTGGCAAGAATACTAGTAATTTTTCTTTCTGGTGGGTCTGAAGGGTATCAGTCTGGGATAGCTGGATAGGAAATAATTATAATTTAAATAGATAATAGTACCAATCATAGTATTGTGTTCTGCTATTTAGGAAATATATTTTGCATAGCATATTCCTCTGTTGTCTCTAAAAATCAAGAAAAGGGTTTGAAGTACAATAGCTCCTGAATTTCTCTCTAAATACAGTACTTTTTATCAGGTCACTCATTTCCTTCTTGTTCTTTAGATTCTTTCTGTTCTTTTGGATTCTTTCTTACTTGAGATAGCTCTCATGATGCTGATTCATCTGTGTTATTTCTGACTGACCTCACAAAGTGCTTTTTCTTCAGCTCACCAATTTTGCCAGTTCCAGTAAGAATATCTGAATAGTTTATATATGAATTAACTCTAGCCCTTTGTGTCTAGGGACATTCATTACAGTTTTCAGTGCCCATGAACAGTCATAAAAGCATTTAACATTAATACAAATTTAAATTTAGTTGATGAGGTAATAAATCACTCTTCATTTTTTTCCCCCTTTTATCTTTTAGATCTCTATTGTATTTGCTATACAGCAGTTGTACATTTGATTTCCTGCTACCACTTCTGCCTGATGCAGCTCTTTACATTTGTTTTCATATTAATAACCCCTTTTCTGATGATCAAAATACTCGATCTGAGACAGGTCTTTATTATTATTGTCATTGACAATATATTGAAGGTCCCTTTTAAGATTTTTCCGGTTGCTTTTTTTACATCTTCAAAGCAGATGGATTTGACTCTGTGTGTACTCTTAACATTTTGCATTTGGGAATGCTCCCTTGAGAACAGACCTGCCAGCTTCTGGGGGTCATGCAACATCCACACAGGAACCGTTTTGTTCACCCTCCTGAAACAGGATGAAGCAGCCTGTTTTCTCCCTTTCCATCTCCTATGCCCACTGAAGGTGGGAAGTGTTTATCTCAGATCAAGACTGAACCCTTCCCTGGAGGCAGTCTGTTAGGAAATCTCAGCCCAGTGCTGCTGCCATGATGATGGTGAAGTCCCATACACATCAGACACTGTAACTGGAAAACATTTTGCAAATATCTGTGCTGGCTGATGGTTGCCAACCAGCTACAAGTGATGCCCATCATACAGCACTACAGCTTTTCTGACAGACAGGCTTCCAGAAAGGTCTGTAAGCTGGCCTGGTATAACTGGTCTTGGGAAGGAACAGCCCAGCTGCATTCAAGTTCCCACTTTCACTTCATGCACATGATGAGCTCTTTGCAGCAGGAACTCTTTCTAAACATTTCTACAGCAGTGGCCATGCTTTAACCTGATTTATTTTTAATGGGTGCTATTTCAGTAAATGTGTTAATCAAGTGACATTGCACCTCTAGTAAACCATGCCTGGATAGTCCTTGTTTATAGAAGAAATACTGTTTACCACATCCTCTTCCAGACCAGATGTAGCTGCAGATGATAGTGGGGATCCCTGACAAGCTCCTTAGAGCTTGAACTTCTGCTGCTGGTCACTTGAGTCAAACAAATAACATTTCTAGCAGCTTCCACACAGAAGTGTTTCATTATGTTGTCAGGCATGAAAATTGTATTGTCGCTCTGTACGAATGTTTTTAGAAGAAGTGACAGTTTTTTGATTTATGTGTCTGAGATTCTAGCTGAAGCTGGTGATGATATGTGACACCAAAGAGGAGAAAAGCTTTTTTCACTGTGAGAGCTTAAGAAGGAAAAGTACTCTCTGTTGCTTCTCACAATCTAAATTAAGCTTTCTGTTGGGCAATATGAGAGACATTTTAAGACCACATAGAGAGAAAGCTCTTATTCAAAACCATCCAGATATGACTCGCCCTATATAAAATAAATGTTCCAGCTGTGCTTAGAGGTTAGTCTTGGCTTCTTTGAATATGCACATGCTTGTGTCCAAAAGACTGATAAGTAGCAAGTGGTTCTAGGATCTAAATTCTTCCCACAAATGTTCCTACTTTGAGGAAGAAAGGGAGAGAAACAAGCCTTTTATAATATTTATGCTAACTATTGTAATGTGTTTGGTGACATTTCTAGGGCTGACTAGGACAAAGAAGGATAAAAATAAAAGATAAAGAGAAAATTATTTATGTAAATGCTTGAGGGTTTTTAAAGTATGAATTAGAATATTGTAAATTATGGATCTATTTCATCAACAGTCTTATGTTCTAGATTCTCTTCTTGCTGTGCCACTTGTTTTGTAAGTAAAACACTTCATATTCATAAATGGTTTTGCTCATAAATTTGTCTCTTGGGATGATTAAAATACACTAGAGAGTTTTCAGTCTTTATATACTTTTGTTTAGTTTCAAATGTGTGCAAACTATAAAGGAAAATAAATTAGAAATATATTTTCCTAGTAGCAGGGAAAGGTAGATCTCAAACAATAATATCATTGCTTTGGGTTTTTTCCCTGTCTCACAGTTATAAGTGAAGTATCAAATACTGAAACATCTTTCTGAAGTTTCTTTGTGAAAGTTTTTAATCACAAACCATATTATTTCCTTAAAATTAATGATGAAACAACATGCAATCTTTTCTGTCAGTATTTCTAAGTGAAATAAAATCTGACTAACCTGAGCTGGCAAAAAAAACCAGCACCAAAATCCTGAAACCTATTCAATAAGTAGAGTCACGGCTGTACTTTAAAACTCACCCTTTCTTTATACTAAAAAGACTGTGAAACTGCAAGAGCCTTATTGGCTTCTGAAGCAAAACTTTTTTCTTCCTTAATGCAAGATGCATGGAAGTAAACAGCAGATGTTAAAATTTTCAGATATTTAAGACATCAAAGTTTTCTTCCAGTAACATATATGGGAGATTTAAATAGATACCTCATTTTAAAATCAGCAGGAGATATCTGAGAAACGTCTTGCTAAGAAAGAAATAAGAAATTTGCCTAGCACAATCCAGTCAATATATTATTGTATGCTAACAATCTGAGAAGAGTAAGATTGATACCTGAGAAGCATTTCAGCAGCAGTATCTGGTCAATACCTAAAACCAAACAGTTTTTATTTGCTTCTTCAGAATAAATATAATTTCTTCAAATGAATTGTGTTAATTATGAAATATGTATATACACAACCTGATCAGAGCATTTAGGTTTTAACATTGTGAGTAGACCTCTTTTTCTCCCTAAGACAGTATTAGCATTCAGTTCCTCTGTTTCATAGCTTATGCTTGGACTGACAATTTAAAAATAAATAAATAAATTGAATAAAGAGTTTCAGTCCTGTTTGAAACAATTCAAGCAGGAGAGTATCTACCCTGTCCCCTGGTATTTTTTTTTATTTTTTTTTTTCCACAGGGTTAATTACCTATGCTGTTTAAAGTTTGCTGTGAATCAGAGTACAGCTTATCAGAAGAACGCAGATCTCAGCTGCTTGTATTTTCTTTGTTGTCTCTTAATGTATTTTTTTCCTAAGCTGTATTTAAAGAGTAGGCCAGAGGGGCAGAAACAAACACGCATTTATTTCTGTCTTGAAGACGACTATTTGATCTCTTATTTTCTTTCAGTGGTGTATAGAGCCAGTTAAAACTCTTGCCGTTTAGAAGTGTCCCCCATTGATCTTTTGGAACAGTGTTAGTTTGGACCTTCAGTTCTCAGCCAGATTGGCACCACGCTGATCACTTCTGTGCTGTGTAATGGATTTGTCACAGCGGTATTTATAAAGAATCTTTTCTTGAAAATAAAAAGACATCTTCACCTCCTCTCCCCAAAAAGGGGAGTTAAAGGGAGGAAAGGAAAAAAAAAAAAAAAAGACTGAAAAAGACACTGCCAAACTCTGTGGGAAGAAGAGAAGTAGGAAATAAAGTGGGAAGAAAATTTGTTAAATCTGGTGCTTATGTAATAGCAGCCACTTCACTAAATGGCAATATAGGACAATATAAAAAGCATTTGGCAATTCATGCAATTTTCCAAAATTTAAAACAATGTAAGCAAAAAAAAATGTTGTTTCCCTAAACATACAGTTTTACAGTGATTCTGGCTTACTGAGTATGGAGATATATGTATGCTGATGAATTAATGCTACATTCTTAAAAAGTCGCATCACAACCACAGAGGAATTTCTGTTTAAATGTCTAGTTTCTAGCTTTCATGTAAGAATATATATAACCCATTTCCTTTACACTGTCAATCATCTTAGAAGCACATGGATAATTATAATTGTAAATAAGCATTATATAATTAAAATATAAATCAGCATTAAAAAATTTTAAATTAGTTTTCCTTTGAATGCTTTCATTTCTGTTCTATTATAAATGATGGATTAATTTCCATTCACTTCTTTTAAATACATGGAGCAAAAGTAATGATTTCTCTGCTTAAAATCCTAACTTCCTGCAGCAATTTATTTCTTGTTATTATTTAATTACTGGTGCAGTGCAAACTATCATATCTTATCCTTAATTTCCAGAGGGAAAAAATAATAAAACTTTTCCAAATTCTTTATCTATAATTTTTTTGGTTTACTTGATGCATTTAAAAAGGTTGTTAGTAAATATAGATAAAAGCATGCTATTAGATTCTGAAGTCCTCACCTCTTGATAATGAAAGATTTCAAGTCAAATAACACTGTAAAAGCTTAGTCAGTCTAACTGTAATACAGCAAAACCTGGATTTAATCTTGAAAGCCTCCATGCTTACAGGACCTTTTGTGTTCAATCTCACTCTTTACAGAACCATTACATCACAAACTGGCCCTACAGAGTGCCTAAGATGAGCATATTTATCTCAGAAATAACAGATTTGTGATGTCGCATCCAGAAGATCAAAGGAAAAACTGAGAAGGTCTTGGGGTGACTAAATAATCTTCCTTGAGCTGTAGTCAGGCAAAAGAGTTGGAGGAAGCTGAACAGTATATTTCTACAATGCACGTACATGTTTCTCTAGGCCTATACACATCTTGCTTTTGGTACCACCACTTCTGTTATCATGATCTGAGCAAACATTCACATAAAGGGCTTGAGCTCTGCTTATCAGGGCTACTGCTCAAATGTTTGCATGTCCGCGAGCGATTCACGTTCCGTTTTCTGAGGTTCCTCAGCCCTAAAATACTTGTAATGTAGAGAGTCCAAGTAAGGTATGTTCTTGTTTTGTTTGCCTTAAGTAAAACCCTCAGAGTTTAACAGCAAAATTTTCAATGGAGTTTTATATTCTTCCTTACATCCTCGTGCAGGATATATTTTGGTCTTCTGGAGAGAGATGTTTCCAGAGACAATCTTCCCTACAGAAGGGACTGATCTTTCCAGTTAGTGTCACTACAAGGATTTTCAGAACAGTGAGAAATTAAATATAATAAATATTGACATCATATCAAGGTGCCTTTGAGGTTTCTTGTTCGGATAGTTCATTGTAACTCTGCTACTATCTTACCCAGGATGAGTGCGTTTCAAAGGCACAGCATTCAAAGGTACACTGTGCTTTTCTACTACTAATCACTTCAATACTTGGTAAACTATTTTCTATGCTATGGAAGAAATTTTACTTCCTAGATACTCCATCACCCAAGCAATCCAAAGTGAAGGTACAAAAGCAATCTTTTTTAATAAATGAAATCTTGCTTCATCTGAAAAATGATGTTTTGTTTGGGATTTTTTCTCAATCTCAGTCTTTTTTTTTTTTTCTCTATGAATTAATCAGAAAACTTCAAAGGAGGTTTGTAATTTCCTAACTAGAGATGCAGAAGGGTTACAAGTGACTGCTAAGCTTTTAGTAACTTCCGTGAGGACTGTACTCAGTACACTGTGATCAGAGTATGATCACAGGGTCCTTTCACCAATTCTTTCTTTCCCACTACCGTTTCTGATGTGTTCTTCCTCCAAAGGGATATGAAACCACTGGTAAGACACAGGCCAAATAGGATATGAGAAGTCACTGTCATATAATGTGATGAGATACCTGTGACACTCTACCTTAGGTTGTTATGTGATATATATATTCTAGCCTCTCATCCCTTCTTTCACCATGCTCACATAAGACTCACAGAAAACAGCACCTGTAAAGGAGTAGACTGGAAGCCAGAAAGGCACAGTGTAAATAGGGTCTGTGAAAGGTGCTGTGAAGATTCAGAACGCAGCTGGAGGTAAAATTTTTACTTATTAGTGCATGGAATTTCATTAAAGAATTGAACAGATTGTCAATTCCTAGCAAAACATAATGGATTCAAACAGGAGATGTTTTTGGTATGATACAAGGAAATCAAAATGTAGTTACAAATAGAGGATGGTTCTGAAATAGTAACAGACTCAGCAGAGTACTGTAGGGATAATTTTTTCTTATTTGTTTTACCTTCTTCTTGTAACTCTGTTGTCATTCTATTATTGTTGTTATTCTATTACAAGAGAATAAAACAGTACCTCCACAATGTTTTTGATTAAAAACGTATGCCATTGGTACAAGGTGGACACAGGCAGATTCTGTATTTTAATATATGAAAAATAAGTTTGTTCATTTAGGAGAATAAAAATAAAGTCTTTATTCCCAGCAAGTGTATTGTAAATTACCTGGCACATCAGTACTTTCATCAGTCACCAGCTCTTTAAGATAATCATCTTATTACAGATTTACAAACCTGACACTCTGACAGAAGCACAGATATAATTTGCGTGTTTACAGAGCAACAGCGGGAGATTTAAATGTGGTGTAACTGTAACTATCAATCAGTCATGGAGGTGAGCTGCTCCAGAGCCAGCCTGGTCTGCAGGTAAGCGGTGGATCTTGGTGCACAGGAGGGTTTTCCTCAGGCAGCGAGAGACCCACCCGCAGCCGGCCACTCTCACAGAGACCGGGACAACAACAGCCACCCCACACCTATAGGCACCAGCCTGGGGAGCACAAGCGGCCAGGGCGAGTGAACAGGGCGAGGGGCAGCAGTAGGTGCTGAAGGGCATCATCACCCTGCCAGCTCCAAAGGCCATTCCCCTCGGTGGTCATCGCCCTCCCAGAGGAGCTTAGCGGTGATGCCTGCCCAGCAGAAGGCCACCAGCTCTGCACTCACCACAACACATGTGGCAACCCAGAGAGAGCTCCCAGGAAAACACGCAGAGACCCGGGTCTCGGGCTGCAGGGCGTGCCAGAGCCTTTCACTGGCACGGGATGGCAGCACGGAGAACAGCCGTGGGAGGTGGGACCGAGTAGGTGATCTGCTCAGCCTGGCGGCAGAGCTTTGGGAGAAAGTGGACAGGTTAAGGAGCATCGGAGAGGCTCAGGGGACATCCACCAGAAAATAACCAAGATCAAGGGGATCCTGTATCCTCCCCTCACCCGGCAGAAGGCAGTAAGTTAAAGGAAGGAGCCAATGGAGGCAAGTCCACGCTCCATGCAGCAGGCAAACCTACTCCCTGCCTACCTCACCTTGCCAGGTGTCTCTTTACAACAGGTATGAGGCTCTGGATGTGGAAACTCTGTTAGTAGATCATATGGATAATGGTCCATCTACACCAGAGATGTTGCCAAGGTCAGGAAAGCCTATGCCCCATATCACAACCATTACATGAGGAATAAAAAAGAAGATTATAGTTGTAGGCAATTGTTACGGAGGATCTCAAATAAACAACCAACCGCCAAAAATTAAAAAATTATTGTCATTTATTGACTAGCCCTCCACAAATTACAGGTTTGAATGTCTGTGAGAGGAGAACAGAACAACTTCCTAGGGTATATCGAAAACCCAAAAACACAGAACAAAGCACCACTTCTTAGGGTTTAATGGCAACCCAAAATGCTTTATCACTCACCTAACAAGTGAGGGCTCTCAACCTCCAGGACCTGCTCAGGGCAACGTCCTGACCCAAGTCACCTCAAGGGGAGAGTCCTTGACTGCAGCGTGCTGCTTCAGGGGCCTCCATTGATGCCCAGGCCAAATCTGATCTGTAGTCAATAGCAGCTCCCATTGACCAAAGGCCTCAACTACCGTGAAGCCCTGAGAACAAAGGCAATTAGTGGCTGCTACACTTCAGCAGCCAAGAAGCCCCATTTTCATTGGGCAGGTGCACCTGCCACAAAATCCATGCTGTGACTACAGTCATGATTTGCCTGGTTTCCTTGCAGTGGTGGTGCAGTCACCTCTTGCCTCCAAGGTTAAAAGGGCATGCGGTCCTGGTGAGTTTCCATACTCATTGTGAATTGTCATCCCTAGATGATTATACAATCAAATCTTAAAAAAAACCAACCAACCCTCCAACTGTACAATGTATTACAATCAAAACTGAAGGAAGCTGATTAACCATTCTAACAATGAAGATTCAAACATATCCAATTAACTAATTAATGCTTAATATGACACAATTGCCTCAAGTCTCTTGCTACTTTTTTCATTTATTGACCTAAAGTAGCATTAATGCAACAGCACTATATTCAACCACTTTCTTCTGAATGCTGCCAATTTTACAAGATTAATTCGCCACCATGTTGTCATCCAAGTCTTGATTGTCCATATGGATCACCAACACCATTTCCAGTCAGGATGCCAAAATCATCTGTTCCTCCAAGATCCTAACAAAAAAAACAGAACTAGGCCTTGGATCAGAACCTCAGCATCATGATAAAAATTAGAAATTATCCATTGAGCACCAATACAGTGAGTTTTTCCACCTTTACCTAAGGCTTCCCAAGTATGTCAACAATGCCCATGAGCCTGAGGATAGTAAAGGGTGTGCAAACCCACTGTATTCCTTGTGTGCCCACTCCTGGACCACCCTGGCAGTAAAGTGTTTCCTGTTACCTGATTAAATTGATTTGGGTGTTCTCTACTTGCTGTGTATGGCAATAATGATCTAATTGTACATAGCACTTCCTCGCAGTTTCTCACTGCAGGACACCCACAAGAGGGGGGAATTCCTGAGATCTTAACCCTTTCTCCAGGCATGGTTTTAGCAAGCTTTTGAGCCAGTGCATAGGAAGAAATTGTGGGTGAGTGCCAATATTCCAGGTGAAGACGTGCAAATATAAATGGCACACCTTCCCACGGGGGAGCAAAGTGATCCCTGTTTGCTTCCGACAAAGGAACCATAAAGAGCCCATCCTAGACCTGGCAGGCGTGCTCCTGTAGGGCTGCACCCAGTCCAGCTGTGCCAGGCCCCCAGCTGACAAACCTTTTGTTTGGTTTGCGACTGGCCACACCAGAGAATTATAGGGGGAATGTGTACAATTTATAACGTTTTTTCAATATCATCAATCACCTCAAAAATACCTTGTTTGGCAGCAGTTAGCAATGGATATTGAGAGACACAAGTAACTTCTGTCACCTTAACTCTAAAACTCCACACTCTGCCATCTGGTAAACCCCATTGTTTACCTGACATAACATCAGACCCTAACATTTTTCCTTTGTTCTCGAGTTCTCCCCTCCAGCAATTGCACCAACTTCAAGATATTACCAGTAGATTGCCCATGTAATATTGCCTGGGGTACCCCCAGTGCCAACGTCTTCCACCAAAGATTATTCCTTCTTGAACCATAAAATTGACCTGACTTATCCCGGGGTGGTTTAAACTCTCTCCAAGGCTGCTGTTCAGGGGTGGAGTTTCTGACTGACTGGCCAAACCCTCCGGCTTCCATCCCTGCCCCCACTAGCATCAGTCCAGCCCATCTCTTGCCCATTAGCAACCAGATCCTGTAACACTTCTGCCCACATTAACACCTGCATGTGAGGGGCTGGGGGGTTTCGCTGGTTGCATTCAATAGCTCTTTGCACCCTTTCTGAGGGACTGGACATATAAGGGCTCTAAGGTGGCTGGGATCCACCGGTGCGGCAAGCAGTATTCCACGTCGCTCCCTCCCATCCATCGCCTGAATGCCAGTTGCCTTTTGTACTCCCTTCACCAGTTCTGACAATCTCTTCACCTTAATAGCAACGGGTTCCCCCCTCTCCTTAGGGTCCACCCCCCCAGCCCAGTAAGCCACTCAAGATGTTATTGACTGGTTGCCCAATGGTCCGTCACTTGAAACACTCCAGGACCCCAGAAACTTCCTGCCTTATCATTACTCAAGAGAATTTGATCCCCCCCTGTTAAAGAAACTCTCCAAAAATACTCGGTTTCAGTATCACCCAATTTGCATGAATATTTAACCTGAAGTTCACTAAGCTCGGGTCCGTCCAGGGGGTTGTATGGACGGGGGTTTGGGGGTTCCCACCTTGTGGACCTGTATGCCTTTCTGTTTTAATGAGAGGTTGCACATTTCCTTCCTCCAATTCCTTTATTTCCTCCAAGCCCCTTCCATCAGACTCTCCCCAAATATCTCCATCCCACTCCTCAAGATCTACAACACCCTTAATTAACTTTTGAATCTGAACATTAGGAGGCTTGTTTGCTTGTGCCAACATAATTTCATATTTTTTTTCCCTAATAACCACCTTCTCTCTCTTTCTAGTAACAATTCTGTCTTCAGATCATCAATTTCCAACCACTCCTCGAAGTTATCTTTCTCCACTACTACAAAATAATCCTGTGCCTGAATCAATCAGGCACCTAAAATGGCACACACATTTTTCCTTCATTTTCACTATTCCACCACTCCCTGTTTTGTTCCAAATCTCTTACAACTGCCACCAGATCAAAACACTTCCCCTTCACTCATTGCACATCTGGGGGAGAAGGGACACAACTACTGTAATAACTCCTCTGTCGACATCCTGCCGACAACATTAATTTGTTACGGAGGCTCTCAGATAAAAATCAACCACCAGAAATTAAAAATTTATTGTCAACACAATTAACTAACCTTCCACAAATTACAGGTTTGAATGTCTGTGAGAAGAGAACAGAACAACGTCTTAGGGTTTAATGACAACCCAAAATGCTCTATCACTCACCTAACAAGTGAGGGCTCTCAACCTTTGAGGACCTGCTCAGGGCAATGTCCTGACCCAAGTCACCTCGAGGAGTTTGGGTGGTGTCTTGACCTAAGGGAAGAGTCCTTGACTGCAGCGTGCTGCTCCAGGGGACAAGATCAAAATGGCTCCCCCAGGCTGAATCTGATCTATAGTCAATAGCAGGTCCCATTGGCCAAAGGCCTCAACTACTACTCAACTACCGTGAAGCCCCGAGAACAAAGGCGATTAGTGGCTGCTACACTGCACCAGCCAAGAAGCCCTATTTTCATTGGGCGGGTACACCTCAGCCTGTTGCTCTGACGCAGGGTACGCTGGAGCACACCTGAAGTCTTATGAAGTGTACCCCATTGATGAACACTACTTTCAAACTTGTAGCAGTGGACAAAGAGAAGGCTCTTCACTGGCAATCTCTCTTCCCACACCTCTCGAGAGGATGGACCTCAAGGGACTGGGGGAGAAAAGTCCTTCCCACTGTAAGAGAGGATGAGGTTCAAGACCACCTGAGTGGCCGCAGTGACAGAGTGACCACATGAGTGGACAAGGGAAGAGCTATGGATGTCATATATGGAGCTATGGACTTCTGTAAAACCTTTGACACAATCTCCTACAACATCCTTCTCTCTTAATTAGAGAGATATGGACTTGTTGGATGGATCATTCAGTCAATAAGGAATTGACTAGATAGTTGCATCCAGAGAGTAGTGGTCAATGTTTCAGTGACTGGATGGAGACCAGTTATGAGTGGTGTTCCTCAGAGGTCCTTATTGAGACCAGTACTGTTTAATACCTTCATCAACAACAGTGACAGTAGGATTGAGTGCACCCTCAGCAAATCTGCAGATGACATCAGGCAGAGTGGTGTGGTTGTCATGCCCAAGGGGCAGGATGCCATTCAGAGGGACCTGGACAAGCTCAAGAAGTGGACCTATATGAACTCCATGAGGTTCAACAAGGTCAAGCACAAGATCTGGTATGTGGGTCAGGGCAACCCCTGGTATCAATACAGACAGGGGATGAAAGCATTGAGAGCAGCCCTGCAGAGAGGGACTTAAGGTACTGATGGATGAAAAGCTGAACATGATCAACCATGTGCACTTGCAGCCCAGAAAGCCAACCATATCCTGGGCTGCATCACAACAATCGTGGCCAGCAGGTTGAGGGAGGTGATTCTGTGCCTCTACTCTGCTCTGGTGAGACCCCACACCCCACTGGTGAGTCCTCAGTATAGGAAAGGCATGGAGTGGATCCAGAGGAGGGCCACAAAAATGATCAGAGGGATGGAACATCTCTCCTGTAAGTAAAAGTTAAGAGAGTTGGGGTTGCTTAACCTGGAGAAGAGAGGGCTCTGGGGAGACCCCACTGCAGCCTTTCAGTACTTAAAGGGAGCTTATGAGAAAGATGGGGACAGACTTTTTAGTAGGACCTGACAGGGGTAATGATTTTAGATTAAAGTAGGGTAGATTTAGGTTGTATACAAGGCAGAAAATTTTTTACTATGAGGGTGGTTGGAACAGGTTGCCCAGAGAGGTGGTAAATGCTCCATGCCTGGAAACATTCAAGGTCAGGTTGGATGGGGCTCTGAGTAACTTGATTTAGTTGAAGATGTCTTTAGATTAAATATTTAGAGGAAGATTTAGATGAAGATGTGTAGGTGAGTTGGGCTAGATGACCTTTAAAGGTCCCTTCCAACCAGAACCCTTCTAAGGTTCAATGACCTTCGTTAGTGTATTTGGGGAATATTTACCAGGTTAATACAGGCAGAGGAACAAGAGACAATGGGCATAATTAGAAACAGGAGTGGGTTTAGTGGCAGCTACCCTCTGTTTTGTAATGGGTTCACACCAGATATAAGAAACATTTTCCCCATGAGGACGGCCAAGCAGTGCAGCAGGATGCCCAGAGAAGCTGCACACACCCATCTATGGAGGTTTTAAACACCAACCAGATATAGCCCTGAGCAGTGCGGGCTGGCCTCTGAGCTGATTCTGCTATGAGTACCCAGCTGGACTAGAGCTGTCCCTGGGGTCCCTTTCCCATGGTCCTTTGAGGAGTCTGTTCAGCTCTGTCATGAACAGTTTCTGATATTTGTTAATAAAATAGGAAGAGGTTGTTGAAAAATTACAAAACCGAATTACAGGATTGGAACGTTTGGGTTTTTTTGTTTGTTTGTTTAAATAGAGATAAAATCTGTCATTTTACATGTTTTATTTATAAATAGGGAATTTAAATGGCAATTTGATCATAGCATGTCTGTACTTATTACATGGGAGGGGAAACTTTGATAGTGTGCTCTTCAATCTAGCAGACAGAAATATAAGATTGGAGGCTGGAAACTTCCAACTTTAATAGGTATATTAAAATCAGATATTAGATGTATCTAAAAGCAAAATAAAATTAGGTCATTTAACTGGAAAGCTAATTAAGTGTTTTTGTTGGTTGGCCATCACAGGTAATTTTAAAACCAGGTTCAGATGCTAGTTCTAAATGAGGTAGTCTGATTCAAATGGAACCAGATCAGAAAAGTCATATGACCTGTGTTATGCAAGAAGATGAATTAGATGAGTACACCAAATACCTCCAGTCCTCTAATTTATGGAAATGATTCAGTCCAACCTGAGAGTGATGCCAACCAACACAGCAGTTTCTTTGTCTTGGAGTAAATTTGAAAATTCAGATTACTTTATTCCTGTAGAAACAGGGTTATTTAAGCAAGTGAGGTTTCCAGCTATACTGAGTTTTAATGTTAAATGCATAATGGTGCATTACATTCATGACAGTGGCACCAGCACACACAGACCAAGAATCTGGCTAAGAATACATAGAATAAAAGAGGGGGAAAAAACAGATTTCTCGAGTTCAGGAGAGAGTGGGAGCTAAACAAAATGAAATAACTGTGAAGGGCACTTAATTCCTTTCCTTCCTCAATCTAGGCTACATTTTTTTCCATCCTTGGAGCTATTAATGATCACAATCAATAGTAAGCTGATGGTTGCAGAACTTTAATGTGTTCTCAAGGAAAAATAATTACTACCTAATTTATCTGGAAATACCAGAGCATATTGAATTTTTCAGTAAGTTGTAGACATTGTTTTGTCAGAGCACTTTGCTTGGAAACACAGTAATATGGTTTATGTCAACTTCAAGAAGTATTTTGACCAGTAATCTGAATCTTTGAAATTAAACTTCACTATAAATCCAAAATGATTCTGTTTAACAATTCAGAAGCACTACAACAAGCTGCTTCAGAATTTCTATAGTACTTTTATAAATGTGTAACTCCATTTATCTGACAGTCTCAGGCTATGCCTATATTGTGCAAAGCTGTGATGCATAGATCTACATTCAGGTCCCGGTCAATAAACTATAGTAACCTGCGAATAGGATGTATGTGTCAGCCCAGTACTAAGTCTGATCTGATAAAAATAACTGCAGTCTTTAACTGGTCGGGTATAGGTCTGTGCTAAAATGCCTGTACTGCTTCTGGATTAGACAACCAGGTGGTGTTGTGAGGATAACTGGTGCCAGTTTATTTTCATGCAATCATGTATATGTATATATTTGCATGACCTCCTCCATGAAAGAAAAAAAAAAAAAGTTTTCACAAAGCACTCTAATCTTAGAAAACAGTATTTGGAGGGTTTTTGCAACCTGAAGAAAAAGTTGGCTCTAACAATTTAAAAGAAATTCAAATGCTTTCTTTAAAAAACAGGTAAAGAGTTAAAAATGCTAAACAAATAGGTGACACATGGGTTTCAGTGGCTGCTTTCTTTTGCATATTTGTGTCTTTTTGTATCCGTTTTACAGATACAACATTCATGTCTTAAATTACCACTCGCAGCTCATAAAAAAAATTAGTCTTACAAACTTGAAAGAATGAAAGAAGTAAGTGCGGATGAGAGGGAAAAAATCACAGGGTGCTGCCCGTGTTACCTCACTGCATTAAAACCCATGTCATATAGCTTTTACTGTGTGTGTGTTCAGTATAACTTCTTTGCCACAGCTTTCATGGCTATGGAAGCATCAGATACAAGCTTTGAGTAATTGCATAAATGTTAAACAAGCAGGGTAGGGGTCACTGGGTTAATTATTTATCCTATATCCCTCTGGAAAAGGAAAACAACATAAACAACTTTTATTCATCTAAATGGGGCTGCTACTTGTACATAAACTGATACAGCCTCTGCCATTGATAGGGCTGATCAGGGTATAGTATCACATGAAAATGAAAAGCTGTAACAGTGAAAAGAAATTGCATGAATCTCATTATCATGAATATAGCACTACAGCAGCACTTAACAACACTCATATTTTCTGATGGGAAGATGAACATTTTATCTCATCTATTTTTAAGTCAGACTTTCTTTTTTTTTTTCCCAAACTACTTAGAAAAGTGAGTTTACACCCCCCACCCCCACCCCTAAAAGGTTAGAGGATATTCTATTCAAACAAGCGTACTGCTATGGGTGCCTTTCAGCTCATGTGCTATGTTTTTATTTCTTCTTCATGTGAAATCATGGTAAAACTCTAGTCTAGGCAGACCTGTTATAACTTGCTTTATAACAGAAATGAAAGAGGTCAGATGTTTTTATTTCAACATTTTAAAAAGTTATCATCTACTTCAATTGTGCTGAAATTTGGAGCTCCCATGGGAGAGCTATGTAGATTTGTGTTCCAGTGTTTTGATCAAATGAGCAGGAAATTCCAGATAAGTAACAGAATCTCTTCCCCCAGATTTATTTATTTACTTATTTGTTTTCCTGTTGATGACAGAAAGTATGCCTGTGTAGCCACACCTTGAGATCAGGGTGGAACTTGCACTGAGACCTGTGGGGCTGGGAACCAGCAGCAGACTGGAATCAGTAGCTGATTTTAGCATGCCAAAAAAATCTGAGCCTCCCCCAGATGGTCTCATGTACAGAGACTTACCCAATTCCCACCTGATACCTACTACCTTCAGGGGGAATCAACGCTGAAAACAGCTTTCTAAGAAAGGATAAGTAGTCTCAGTAGGTGTGAGCCTAGCCTAAAAACATATGGGCAGACAGGGTAGCCAAGGAGCTTTGTAGCCTGCTGGTTCTCACATGGTGTGGGTGACTCGAAGGGATGTGCAACAGCTGTTGAGCCTCATCCTTCTGTATCTCCCCACCAGCCAGCATCAAATTACATCCAAATACTGACAGGAATCCTGAAAGGTAAAAGGGATAACAAGCATCTGCCTGAGGCCCAGGTTTTCAGTATGGGAAAACATGATCTGAGCACATAGTAAAACTCAGGAAGCACTCTGTTTTAATAAGAAAAGCAAGCAGTGTGTTTACCTGTGAAGATATTTGGAAGGATTGAATGGGGATTAAGGGGAAGTAGAAGGGGAAAGTGGAAGGGGAAAAGTAGTTTGGATTGCTAAAAAGGAGGAGGGATGGAGAGGAGGAAGAAGCTGCTGAGCAGTACATGCAGTGGAAGAAGATAGAGGTAGTAGGTATTATCTATGTGATTCCCAATTTTTCCCATTTTTGCTCTGTTCCTCTGGCGTGTTTATGCCTCCCTTGATGTTCTTTGGTATGAGCTGCAGCTTTTTTCAAGAGGAAATTGTCTTTCCCCAGCCCCCCAGTGTGGTGTTACTGTGAGGCATGTTGGGGGGGACAATGGAGATGGAGATGCAAGGGGGAAAGCAGGGCACTTTCCTCTGAGTCCTGTAGAACATGAAAGGGTGTTTTAGCCTTTTTGTTGGTCCTAATCATTATCTTACTTGGTTGTATCTTGTAAGCTTTCCACAACTTGTATTCAACCCGAGCTTGCTAGTTTTTACAATTTCTGGATTTCTTCTGTCAAAACTAGTACCCATAGAAAATCTTCCTGTCTATGTTAACTGCATCAGAGCAGATTTCACATCTTCAAAGATGGATGTCTCAGTTCCTTTCTTTCAAAATAAACCCTTGTGTTAGAGAGCTTTAAATACAGCAGAAGGTTTATTCAGAGTTTCTATGTGTATTGCAGTGCTAGGAAAGAAAAAAGGCTTAAACCTACTCTTTGTATGACTGATTGTTAATGACCCCAGCTGAAATAAAATAATCAATAAATACACGTACTAATTTTGAAGTTTAATTTACTTTTGTGTTCACACTCAATTTTCAACTTTCAGTGCATTAAAGGAGAAAAATCTAAAGCTCTACTTAGCATGACCTATTGTTGGTGACAACAATGAAATGAAAATCTTCAGTAGGTGTATTATGTACTTTGGAGGTTAATAATTACTCAGTACTCATTCTGTAAAATTTTTTTTTTTTTTTTTTTTTTTTTTTTTTAACTGCTAGTTTATAGGGTCCTTTCTCTACGCCCACTCTGGACGCATTTAGGCACATAATACCTGGTATTTTCAATACTGTCAGGCAGGTAGGCATGTAAAATGGAGTACCATAGCATGAGTAATTTATACCCATAAGTAAATCTGGGTCCCAAAATTGCATTTGCGAGCTTGTAAGTTCTTTTCCTTTAAAAGTAAGGTTGACTTTCATGAAATGGATTTGTAATTGTGCCCCCAAGCATGCATAACTTGTTGTTCTGTTCTGAAAACTCCAAGAAAATAATAAATCCTTTCTGTTGACAAAGTAAGTGAAGTTATGTTAGAATGAAGCCCTACTGAGACTAATCTATCCAGGCTCCTTTTGGTGTCATGCAAAGAACCACAGCATACTCGCAGATAAGTAGGATCCCACTGTGATGTTCTAGGACTCTGAAAATAGAGGAGTCCTTACCTTTGAAATTTATGTTAGTGAAATGTATAGAAGCAGGGATTGATTCTGCCTGAGAATATGGCAGATGCTATTCATAACTGCTGTCTGTCTGTTTATCAATGCAGTTTCATTGGCTATGAAACAGGAAAGCTTAAGTAATGCTCTTAATTTCTTTGAGATCTTATCCTCTAATGAAATTTACTTATCCACAAACATTTTCTAATTACTAATATTTTTTTCTTATCTAAATCTTTGGTAACTGTTACAATAATTTGTTTTTAATACTGTGTCGGCTTCAAGAAAATTAGTTTTCTGGAATTCTGTATTTGATAAATCTGCAATTTGGTATCCCCAAGAAAATTAGAAGACAAAAGTAACTAAACCCTTGACAAGTTAAGAGTCACATTTGTATTAGGAAAAAAATAAGCATCAGTAGATGAATATCTTCTTTTCCTATTGATCAGTAGTAGGAAAAATTAGTCTTTAGGAAAATACCTGAGAGGTTTTCTGGAATGTCTTACTATTTTTCCTTTTTAAAAATTACATAGATAGATAAAGGCAAATAGTAGGAAACTGACCTTTTCAGAGTTCTTGTCACACTGTGAAACTATTTGGTACCCACCAGTTCATTGCTGATTTTCTTAGAAGACTTACCTAATTTTCTCAAAGTAGGTTTTGTATATCAAGAAAGCAGGGAAAAGGGTTTTGCCTCTGCAGTATATAACCCTCAGTTTTACAATCTGTAACCCAGATTTCTCAGTTGACAGCTTATTTGGCGCACTTACTAGCATTTACCATGCACCACGGATAAAAAAAAAATCATAGTACCACTCATTAACAAATTTTGTGCATATTTGTCATATATTTTTCCTGATTTTAGATTTTTTTCTCTAGCCTGAAATATTTTATGTTGAAGATAATCCAAATATGTTACAACATTTCAGAAAATAAGTGCAAAAGAAATGCAAATTTAACAACAAGCAGGAAAAAAGCATTGAGTATCTTTTAGTAAAAACATACTACATCCATCCTCTACACTGACTGAAACAGGATTAATAAATTTGGAACTGCATTTAGGTGATTAATGAAAAACTGATTTATAAGAGGAAAAAAAGCATACACTGACACAATAAAATCAACTTTGAATTAGCACTTTCTAGATTTCAGGTGCTTCAAACCTTAATATTTTCTAGTATAGATTATATATTTCTCTTATATTTAAAAAGTCCAGAATTCTGCCTCTTTTTTGTCTTTTTTAATTGCTTGATTTTATGTAACTCATCTAGAGTAACTCTGATCTAGTTTTACCATGACTTAAACTTGTACAATATCATCAAAGTTGCACAGGTTTAAGTTAGGACAGATCCAACTTACTGTTCGATAACATTTTCTGAGCTGATTCTTGATAGAATGGAGCTCTAATCACTGCATTCCCATGGATTAATTAGCCAGGAATGATCTAAATCTTTCTATAATGATGCATTTATCCTGGGTTAGCTGGATGAACCTCTCTGCCTACCCATTTGTAAAATGGTGTTGAGTCTTTACCAACGTCTCTCATGGAAGCTTAAATACCTACGGTTTGTATGGTTTAAACTATGGTTTATTGCTTTTAAATTGAAGGCAGTTTGTAAGTATTAGTGAAAGGGGTCTACTTCAGCCTGTAAGAGCAGAGTGTGACTGCACAGGGAATATATTAACCTGCCTTGCCCTCAGTTTGGTGTTACATTGGATATGAGTTTTCTTGTGTATTTTGTACCATGTGGAGAAGCATGTCACTACATACATATAAAGACATCTGACTGTATGTGCATGCATCTCTATATATATCTATACATTAAAAAAAAATCTTTTCCTATCATGGCATGTAGTATGTTCTGTCAATTAATATTCCAAATTTAGAAATAAAAAATATAGAAAAAATATAGTCTTATTTATCCATTTAAGTTGCCCTGCTGGCTTTATGGAAAACTGATAAATGTTGGGAAGCCAGTTCCATAGAATTTCTGAATGAAGCTCCTTCTCATTTCCAGGTGAAACTCCACCTGTCCCAGAGATGAGGCCATATGGCCTAACAGAAAAATCAAAGAGAAAGTACACGTTTCTGAGAGAATGTTCAAAGAAGTTACTATTGAAAGACAACAACAAAGTAGAAATTCATTAGTAGTAGGTAACATATATCAAATGGCTAATATAACAATAGGAAAAGATCAGAGTTAAGGTAAAAAATTGGTTCCTAAGGAACTCCTAACACTGATCTTGAAGTGCATGACTTGTCATTAAGTATCTTTCTGTGTTACTTAACTGTCACTCTCACATGAGTGAGGAATCACAACAATGATGGTCATCTGGATGCTAAAGTGCAACCTCTTAGATTGTTTACATTTTTGCATTGAGCTGATGCTTACTGCAAAGACAAATATGAGTATTTATCCCTTCAATACATTAGGTAGCTAAATGTATGTGACTACTTGCATAACAGTGAATGGAAAGTGGAGGAGGGCACATTCAGAGAATAAGAAGCTTACAATACCTGTGTACATTTCAGAAACTGGAAATTCAAGGGTGGCAAGGTATTTAAGTGGTGAGCTGCCTTAAAATCAGTTACTAGCCTGAACATAAAGGTTTCTCTTCAACTTGACCAGAGCAGGAGACCAGCCACGCAGTGAAATTATCGTTGCAATGATAGCATAAAAACATTATAAAGAATACATTGACAAATTTCAAAAGCAGTACTGAATTAGTATCTCTTGATTGTCTGTGTTGGCGATCTAACATGAGTGAAGTTTCCTTTTTTAAGTATACACTGTTTAGTGAGAAGCCAGGAACAGTATTTCCTAAAACATTTATTTCTTTCAGTTGCTAACCTAAAAAGAGAATGAAACAATTTAAATGCAATTTTGTGAGAACAAAATACAGCCAGAATAAGAAATTGTAAGCTGAATTTCATCCTAGTGTGATTCAAAATAGCTGAATTATAAACCACTCAAAAAACCAGACTGATGATGAGAATGGGTACAGAATTTTAAGCATAATGGTGCTGCCGGATTGATCCTGAATTACTACAATTGTGAGAGAGAATATACTCAAGCTTTCATCCAGCAGAATAATATTTGTCTGAAATCTGCAAGGGGTTTTGTGATACCCACAAATGTGTCAGCCACAGAATCCTAGAACAGTGTTATATCTGTTGACCTTTGCGAGTGAGGGGCTCTGAGTTTGTCAATTGTTGCATGCTTGTGGGACCTCAATTAGGTAATACTCAAAGCTTTTGTAGAGAGTTTGCTTAAGCAGAGGAGGCATGATCAAAGTCCTCCCAAAATATGTATGTGTTTCATAGATCAGATTTCAGCTCTTGTTTTGGATCTGCCAAGTTCTATGTGTGATTTAAGCCTATAAATAACCGCAGGATGTTTTTACTGTTGATTTGAGTGGTCTTCAGACAAGACTCCGTGTGCATCAACACATTCCAAGCATCATGTAAAATTCAGTTTAGCTTAAATTTTATGCATAATTTAAACTGAAAAACACCCTGGTAACTGGCTTGTTTATTTTTATCTTCTGTTCCCCTCATTCTCATCTGTGGTGTATGCCTCCGTTTTTCATGTTTTTTCTAGGGATTTTCTTTCTTCTCTAGTATATAATACCATTGGATTTTTGTTGTTGTTGCTCTGGTTTTAACATCCTTCCTAATCCATTTTCCCCCCACATCTTTTCTCTTAAATGACCGTTTCTTCTTTTTACTATAGAACTCATTTATTCTGTATCTTCTAGCAGTTCCTCTGTACCTCTTATGCTTGTCCAACCCAGCATGCCTAGCTCTCCCTTATCTTTCTATCTCATACGCCATGGTCCACTCCTAAGCATCTACTTTCAAGTTTCCCTCAGTTTTCTACATATATCTCCATTATTACTTCAATCATCTTAAAAAAAAAAAAAACAAACCCAAAAAAAACCCCACAAACAACTCCTATATCTGCAAAGTTCAAAGTCCATAACTCTCACATCAAAATATTCATCTAGAGCCTTTTAAATTCTACCCCACATATTTCTCCTCCTTTTGAACACACTTGCCGTATTTTTCTTTACTCCAATATACTGTTTAACACTTTGTTTAAGGATCCCATTTTTATTGGGATGTTAATCCCTAATGTAGAAATTGAAACGATAAAAAGGTGATTTTTATCAGAACATACATAATCTAATATTTAATTCCCTAGCTGCTTTCATGCAAACATTACACTAAGCTTAATATGAATCAGTATTCTGCTCTGAAAGAATCTCCAATAGTTCAGGATCTTTCACTGAAACACAAAGGATTTATATAGAATGTAAACCCCGAAGACACATTCAGAAGAAAATATGTAGTTATTTAAAATAATATTTTTAAAAATCTTGGTTTAACACTGAGTGTAATCACCCTGAAAAGATTCAGCTTCTTGAACATGATGAGCCCATGGTTGTGAGAGTTCAGTGGTCCTTTGAGAATGAAGTTTTATGATATACAATTCTGATGTTAGAAAGCATAATCATCAATGAAAAAAATCAATTAAATAACTAGCTCAATTCATTTTACCATAGCAGGAAGGAAGTATTATGCCAGTGTGGGACAAATAATACAGATGTCTATATATAGGTTTAAAAAAAAAAAAAAAAAAAGCAGTACTATTTATTGTTTGCATGCTAGGTAAACATTAACACACACCCCTCCCGGGCCACATACCGACCTGGGGAGATAATTACTGCTGGTGGCAGTACTTAGAGCACTAAGACACCACTTTGAGGAGCTTGGCTCTGCTCTCCGTATCAGTTGGGAATGGTTATAGCAGTCCATCATCCGGGAGAACAATATCAGAATTGCACACCCATCAAGCTCTTGGCAACTGGCCAGAACACCTCACTGTCCGAGGCTGCAGTGATAAGTATCTCACAAAAGTCAATTGTCTTGGACCCTATAAACAGCAACCCCAAGTGACACCCTTTGAGATCTCCTGGACTGCAGTGGGCCTGGAACTAGCATCTCCCCTGAGGTGGGAGCCCCTCAGGCATTAACTCCTCGAGGGATCCATCCACTGATGGAGCTGACGGAAGGCCAGGGCGAAATCAGCCCTCTCGGGTCTCAGTTATCACCCACTGAGAAATTCTAATGCACTGTGAGCATTTAATCTAACTCCAGAAGAGGGAAATTTTACTTTAAGCTAGCTTCTCTTTCACCCATTGGCTCTCTGCTTACCGATGTGTTTAAATATACACAGTTATTTTCACAAGTGTGGGGACTTACATCTTTTCTCTGGATCCAAATGCTTTTGTCTGTCCGCGTGATTGTATGTTTTCTATTTGTGAATGGGAGTGTATATATGTAGAGATTTAAAGTAATATATAGTAAGTTAGTGTGAATCTTGTAATCTTTGAATGTGTACTTAAGTCACTATGAAATTATTTTGTAAACTTTTAAACTGATTAATGATTAAGTTTTTCTAGTTATTAATAAATTTTTATTTTCTTTTAAATCATTACCGTGTTAATACTTTCAACCACAGCATGGCTACATAATACTTACAAGATGAAAGTCAGCAGTAATCATAGAAAATGCTTTACCAATTTAAAAACTATGTTTTCTTAAACAAGTTTATATATGAGTTATTACTTATAATACCCAGAAACACCCGATGATATTGCAAAGCTCCAGAATGTCAGCACTTTCAAAACAATTTGGTTAGCATATTTAAGCAGACTTGATTACGGACTGAGGCCCAGTTTCTCAAAGGTGATTAAGCACGTAACTCCCACTGAAATCAATTTACCTGTATATGAATTTAAAATGGCTAAAGAGAGGTATTTTGATATAAAATTCACTTTATATGTTTGCTCACCGCTGTGGCAAGTACAGCAAGGTTAAACTCTGTTACAATAAGCTATTTAAAGTTGTCTTTAAATATGTGTTGTCAGCATAAAAACCTCCACTACCTGCGACCTGTCATTTTTATAACAAATTTATTATATATTTTTAAATTGTCTTAAATAAATAACTTATATGGGATATAGATATTGACATTGCAATAATTATAGTTATTTGGTGCTTTCTAAAACTCAGATTCTCAAATGACAGTCCTAGTCAGAACTGTGGGGTAATTTAGCTGAGAAATAATCAAATCAGTAACAAAACTTTAAAACAGGTTGTTTCCAGAATTATTCCTGACTTCCTAAATCATTCTGTTAATTTACACTTTTTAAAGTATGCTTGTTAAAAAAGACTTATTTAGAATATTTACTAGTGAATTTCAACAGAAACAGACTACCCTGTATTCTTATGCTACAACTTTCCTTTACTCTCTGTCATGGTAATCAACACCTTATATATTGAACAACTCATTTGAAAAAGCAAATGAAAAGTGAAGGAACTGTATGTGAACTGCAGCATTCAGATATAACAAAGTTTGCTCTTTTTCTCTTCGTACTTCAGCCATAGAACCAGAATCTAGAGCAATTGTTCTGTGCTCCATCCTGCTTTTAACTCTTTGTATAAAGCAAGAAAAAGGAAAACCTCCCTCCACTACAAGAGTTAAATATTTATGTCTGTTTAGTTTTCTATCTTTTAAGCCACTATTTATTCATGCAAGGACCTTTACTATGATACCAAGGCTGTTTGCTCCTTAAAAGTCTTTGGTGAGGGATTCCCCTCAAGTATTGCGGAATGGTATATCAGTGAGGTGACTCCATGTCCTGCAGGAGGCTTTTGAATCAGGGCTTCCCTTTGCAAAAATATGTCGACTCTTTCCATGTGTACTATATGTATCCAAGTGAAGTTGCCAACAGGAATCCATACTGGGATGTGTGTTCAGAACCTACACAGACAATGCAGAAGGTGATTATGGAATAGGATGACAGTGCTGCTGATGATACAAGGTTCCTTGAGGCAGTAAATGCAGGTACCAGTTTTAAAGAGTTGCAGGAACTTGTGAGGAAATCTGTCTAGGAAAAAAAATGGCAGATGTCTCTATAAGTATTAAATAATGTACATGGGAAAAATAATGGTAAATTCACATACAAAACAATGAGCTTTGATGCAAGTGTAATCACATAAGAGTAATGTCAAGACAAGGGATACGATGCATGTGACATCATACCTTTACATATTTACATCTGTGAACCTCCAAAATGTAGTCTTTATGAGGTGACTGATTTTAACTTGTTCTTTTTTTAGTGGAGCGGTTAAAAAGCATATTATTATCTTGTAGAAAGTTTTATCATTTTTGTACTGTCTGTCTGTATTGCCTGAAAAGTCTTAGCTTTTCAGTATGCATGTTTCTGCTACAAGGCTGGTGATTTCTATGTGGAAAATTTCAATGAACATTCAAAAAGGTAAAAAAAAAAAAAAAAAAAAAACAAACCAAAACAAACTAATAAATAGTCAGAAAAGATTTCTGAAAGCAAACCTGTAGCTAATATAGTTATATGTTTAATAAACTGAAACTAAAAGGAAAAACAAACAAACAAAACCAAGAAAATCACAGGAAAAAAATATACTCAAATCATGACCACAAACTTAATAGTCTGGATGATTAATATCTTGTAACTTCTTGATAGCTGTTATAAAATATTTAAAAACACTGACTACATATAAAAGAGTTGAAAGGCTGCGTAGTCTGTTTTTGAAGTTTAATAGTCTGTAGTAAAAGATCTTCCATTTGCTTGTTGCTTGGGAACTGACATCAATACAGAAACTTTGCACAAGAGCAAAGTAGGATTTAGAAGGATTCTGGATACATTTATACTGTTACTCTTAACAGCAAAGAATCCACAAGGAAAATAAACTTTTGACCATCCATTTAACTGTGAATTGTTAAGAGATATTACTGAGGAGCTTAATAGCAAAAATCTATTAGGTACTTTATGATCCATTCTCTCAATCTTTTTTATCTTTATTCCTGTGAATATTTTTTGGGTCATGAAGACAAAAATGTTTGGTTACTCATTTTCAACTCTCTTCTTCAACACAAAAGCTAGGACAATGTATATTATCCTCTCAAAAACATGCTTTGGGGCTGTGCTAATGGTGTTATGATGCTTTGGGGGTTACCTCTGGCTTCTGACTTACCCCTGCCTGCTTGCAGGAGGAAGGACCTGCTGCTGGTGAGAGGTTTCCCTCCAAAGCATAGTAGTGGGCACCACGCATGCATTTATCAGCAAGGACACTTCTTACAGGGGTACAGGCCCCACACACGCTATCTAAAGTCCAAACTTACTTTCTTACTTTTTCACTTATCAACTATGTCCCCGATCACTGGACTGGGAGGCAGGGGGAATGAAGGTGAAAGATAAATACTAAAATCATGGAGCTTAGTATTAAGCGAGTCTTAATAAGGGTTTGGAGTTACATTGCTGGAAACAGTTTCAAAGAAGTGAATCAGTTCCCCAAACACAGCCACTGAAAAACTTGATCGTCCAGTTTAAGCTAATCACCTTATGTTTTCAGTTACCTGGCTCATTGAATAATTTGAGTGAATATCCCCCGGCTTTCATAATGAATTCAAGAGCTAACAAACTAGGTAGGAAGGGAGCTGCTGATAAGTGTGATAAGACAGTGGTTTATTTCTCTTTGAAGCTGTTTTCCAGTAGTCCTTAAGGTAAAGTGCCCCACTTTGCTATTATACTGGGCATGTTTGTACTCAGTATCATATGCACAAACTGCATTATTGTTTTGTTTTGTTTATAGAATCATCTAGGTTGGAAAAGACCATGAAGACCATCCAGTCCAACCACTGACCTAACACTAACAGCTTCCAACTACACCAGATCCCTCAGCGCTATGTCGACCCGACTCTTAAACCCCTCCAGGGATGGGGACTCCACCACCTCCCTGGGCAGCCCATTCCAACGCCCAACAACCCCTTCTGGAAAAAAATGCTTCCTAATATCCAGTCTAAAACTTCCCTGGTGCAACTTGAGGCCATTCCCTCTTGTCCTGTCACTTGTTCCTTGGTTAAAGAGCCTCATCCCCAGCTCTCTGCACCCTCCTTTCAGGGAGCTGTAGAGGGCGATGAGGTCTCCCCTCAGCCTCCTCTTCTCCAGACTAAACCCCCCCAGTTCCCTCAGCCGCTCCCCGTACGACCTGTGCTCCAGACCCTGCACCAGCTCCGTTGCCCTTCTCTGGACACGCTCGAGTCATTCAATGTCCTTTTTGGAGTGAGGGGCCCAAAACTGAACCCAGGAATCGAGGGGTGGCCTCACCAGTGCCGAGTACAGGGGTGAGATCCCTTCCCTGTCCCTGCTGGCCACGCTATTGCTGACACAAGCCAGGATGCCATTGGCCTTCTTGGCCCCCTGGGCACACTGCTGGCTCCTGTTCAGCCGGCTGTCAATCAGCACCCCCAGGTCCCTCTCTGAGTGGCAGCTCTCCAGCCACTCCTCCCCAAGCCTGTAGCGCTGCTGGGGGTTGTTGTGGCCCAAGGGCAGCCCCCGGCACTTGGCCTGATTGAAACTCCTCCAGTTGGGCTCAGCCCATGGCTCCAGCCTGTCCAGGTCTCTCTGCAGAGCCTCCCCACCCTCGAGCAGATCAACACTCCCACCCAGCTGGGTGTCATCTGCAAACTGACTGAGGGTGCACTCGATCCCCTCGTCTAGATCATCCATAAAGATGTTAAACAGGAGTGGCCCCAACACCGAGCCCTGGGGGACACCACTCCTGACCAGCCGCCAACTGGATTTAACTCTGTTTACCATTTTTCACCATTCACCAATTATCTGCATAGTTGTGCTAATCTGTTTTCATCCTCTTGGATATGGTAATATAGGTGGAAAGAATGAATTAATACAGAGATAAATAAAAAATAAATTAGTTTTTTTAAAACATATATGCCACTTTTCCTCCCTCAAATACAACACAGAGATAAAAGCATGTAAAATGACATTGCATTTATATCTTTTCCTAAACTTTATTCCACCTTGCCAAGCAAAGGTAAAAAGGTTTTCATAATATGACATAAAAAGTTGTCTTTTTTTTTTTCCTGACACTGTTCATTATGATCTCTAAGACATGAGCATGGACATTCAGTCATAGTATTCATAATTTAAGATGAAGAATAATAAGGAAAAAACTACTTATGAGAGTTGGTAATCTATTCAACAGAAGGATGACTGTTAGTAGTAGAATAACTTGGTTGCTTTGATAGTTAGCAGTGGCTGAAATATCTACATTATTGGTTAGATAAAAGAGACAATTTCTTTGCAGAGAGAATTGGACATTGCAGTCCATTCAAAGGAATGTGTTTCAAAAAGGACAGAAAAGGTGAATACAACTTGTTTCCTAGTCTAGGGATCTGTATAGTGTGAAGAATAAAGAAAAACTGGAGATAAAGGGATGTCACTGAGAGACTACTGACCCTTGTACTGACTATTATCTATTGTTGTTGTTTCACACATGGGCATCAATGACACAGGCAAGAACAGTCTGAGCAGTATCAAGAAGGATTACAGAACCCTGGGAGCAGCAGTAAGGGACCCTGGAGTGCAGATAGTTTTTTCATCAATCCTCCTGGTCTAAGGGAAGGGATTTGAAAGGACCTGTCAAATCTGGCAAATCCACAATTGGTTATGGGACTGGTGCCATAGTCAGGGATTCAGCTACTTAGACCATGGGACTTGCTTTTAGAAACCTGGTCTACTGGGAGCTGATGGATCCATATGCCAGAGAAGGTGAAGAGCATCTTCAGTCATAGGATTTCCAATCTGATGAAGAGGGTTTTAAACTAAAGGTGATGGTGGAGGAGAACCTCAATCCATCCCACTCCTACCAGCTCGATGCCAGTGCCAGCAATAGATGCTCAGAGCCTGGAGAGGGGTCACAGGTCAGTAGGAGAGCACCCCAAGAGCTGCACAGAGGAATTCCATCCAGTAAGTCATGTTCATCAGGGGTGATGGGGAATAGTATGGGGAATAAACAAGAGGAGCTAGAGAAGTGTTCATGCCTACAGGGCTACAATCATATTGGCATCACGGAGATGCGGTGGGATGGCTCCTATGACTGAAGTGTTTGCATGGAAGGAAACAGGTTCTTTAGGAAGGACAGGCAGGGGAGATGAGGAGGGGGCATTGCCCTCTATGTCAGTGACCAGCTGGAGTGCCTGGAGCTCTGCCTGGGGATGGATGAGGAGCTAACCGAGAGTTTATGGGTCAGATAAAGGGAGGGCAGGGACAGATGTTATAGTGGCGGTCTGCTACAGGCCGAAAACCAAGCAGATGAGATCCTCTATAGACAGATAGGAGCAGCCTCACAGTCACAAGCCCTGGTCCTCATGGGGGACTTCAGCCACCCCAATATCTATTGGAGGGACAACACAGCAGGGCATAAGCCATCCAGGAGGTTCCTAGAATGCACTATTGATAGCTTCCTTCTCCAAGTGGTAGAGGAGGCAGTGAGGAGAGGTGCTATGCTGGACCTTGTTCTCACCAAGGAAGGGCTGGTAGAGAGTGTGAAGCTAAAGGGCAGTCTTGTCTGCAGTGACTGTCAAATGATGAAGTTCAAGATCCTTGAACACTGGACGGAAGAGGGGTACAAGCAAGCTGGTTAATATTCAAGGATAACCTCCTCCAAGCTCAGGAGCAATGCATCCCAACAAAGAGGAATTCTGGCAAGAACACCAGAATGCCTGCATGGATGAGCAAGGAACCCCATGAATAAGCTCTGACATAAAAAGAAGCCTGTAGAGGTTGGAAGCAAAGATAGGTAGCCTGGAAGGAATAAGAGAAACTGTCCAAGCAGCCAGGGATCCATTTAGGAAGGCCAAAGCCCTGTTAGAATTAAATCTGGCCAGTGACAGCAAAGGCAATAAGAAAAGCTTCTGCAGGGATGTTGGTGATAAAAGGAAGACAAGGGAAAATGTGGGCCCTCTGCAGGAGGAAACAGGAGACTTGGTTACCCGGGATATGGAGAAGGCTGAGGTACTTAAATTTTTTATCTCAGTATTCATCAGCAAGTGCTTCAGCCACACTGCCCAAGACACAGAAGGCAAAGGTGGGGACTGGGAGGATGAGGAACCACCTACTGTAGGAGAAGATCAGTTTTGAGACCATCTTAGGAACCTGAAGGTGCACAAGTCCTTGGGACCTAATAAGATGCACCCTGAGGGAACTGTTGGATGAAGTGGCTAAGCCACTATCTGTCATACTTGAAAAGTTGTGGCAGTCTACTGAAGTTCTCACTGAGTGGAAAAGGGGAAACAAAACTCCCATATCTAAAAAGGAAAAGAAAAAAAAAAAAAAAGACGACTTGGAGAAATATAGGCCAGTTGGTCTCACATCTGTGCCCAGCAGGATCCTCCTGGAAGCTATGCTAGGGCACATGGAGAATAAGGAGGTGGTTGGTGACAAACAACATGGCTTCACTAAGGGCAAATTGTGCCTGAGGAATTTGGTAGCCTTCTACAATGGAGTTACAAAACTGGTGGCTAAGAGCAACTGACATCATCTCCCTGGACTTGTGCAAAGCATTTGACACTGTCCCTCATGATGTCCTTGTCTTTAAATTGGAAAGGCATGGGTTTGACAGATGGAGCCCTCTGTGGATAAGGAATTGGCTGGATGGCCACACTCAAAGAGTTGTGGTCAAGGACTCAATGTCCAAGTAGAGACTAGTGACGAGTGGTGTTCCTCAGGGGTCAGTCTTGGGACCACCTCTGTTTAACATAATCCAGTGGGATTGAGGGCACCCTCAGCAAGTTTGACGATGACACCAAGCTGTATGGTGTGGTCAACACACTGGAGGGAAGGGATGTGCCATCCAGGGGGACCTGGACAGGCTGGAGAGGTGGGACTGTGCAAGCCTCATAAAGTTCCACAAGGTCGAGTGCAAGGTACTGCACATGGTCTGAGGCAATCCCAAGCACAAATACAGTGTGGGTGATGAGTGGATTGAGAGCAGCCCTGCAGAGAAGGACTTGGGGGTGTTAGTGGATGGAAAACTGACTGTGAGCCAGCAGTGTTGAACTTGTAGCTCAGAAAGCTAACCGTATTTTGGGCTGCATTAAGAGAAGCGTGGCCAGCAGGTCAAGGGAGGTGATTCTCCCTCCTTACCCTGCTCTTGTGAGATCCCACCTAGACTTACTTTGTCCAGCTTTGGGGCCCCCAACATAGGAAGGGCATGGACATGATTGAGAAGGTCCAGAGGAGGCCCTGAAGATGATCAGGGGTTGGAGCACCTCCCTTACGAGGACAGGCTGAGAGAGTTGGGGTGTTCAGTCTGGAGAAGAGAAGGTCCTAGGGAGACCTTATAACCGCCTTCCAGTACTTAGAGGGGGCTACAGGAAAGCTGGGGAGGGACTCTTTATCAGGGGGTGTAGGGATAGGACCAAGAGGTAATGGTTTTAAACCGATAGAGGGTAGATTTAGAGGACATATAAGGAATAAATTCTTTCCTGTGAGTTTGGTGAGACACTGGCACAGGCTGCCCAGAGAAGCTGTGGCTGCCCCCTCCCTGGCAGTGTTCCAGGCCGGGTTGGACGGGGCTTTGGGCAACCTGGGCTGGTGGAAGGTGTCCCTGCCCATGGCAGGGGGTTGGAACTAGATAATCTATAAGGTCCCTTCCAACCAAAACCATTATGTGATTTTATGATAAATACTTAAAAAAAAAACCAAAAAAACAACCAACAAAAAAAACCAAAAACCAACCAACAAACACCTTCTTATTCCATTTTGTTATGTCTTCTAAATAACTGTTCATACCAAACTCAAAACAAGATCCATTTTAAGTATATACTTATGAATATCTCAGAATGGATAAACTTAAACTACAGCAGGTCTCCACCATTATGGTTACTGTGACATTTTTGAGACTTTTTTTACAAACCAAATACTCTTAGGTACTTGCCTGAGAAGCACATGTAAAAGCACAATGTAATTCCAATTATTGTAAATAAAGTTTTCCTTTAACAAAGCATTTTTTTTTCTCTCTAAAGAAATCTTTGCACCCATTAGATATACACTAGAAATTAAAAGATTATGATGCTTACTGACTGTTTTTACTGAAATCTAGATTGCTAATTAAAACAAGGCATAGAATAATCGTCTTTCATACTCCTAAATCTTGTGTCTTTGGCTGCTTGAATTTCAGAGAGTACAACAGAGATAAGTAGTTAATTTTTCCTACTGATTGCTAATGCTGTTTCTTGAATAGCTGCAAAATAACATCAATTGGGTTTTTTGGGGGAATGAGCTCAAAGGTTGTGAAATACTGCATATTTATACAAATTTATGCATGTAGATTTCCTTCACACATATTTTTAAATTAGTTTTGAAACAAGATGTACGGATTTAATACATGGTGAAATCCCCTATATAAATCTTGAAAGGTAGTTCTATAGTCCTAACATTTTCTGGGGGTATGTATTAATTTCCTACTTCTCTCATTGTCTTTGCCATTTGTTAGACATTGTTACTGTTACATCTGAATATAAGAGGAATCAAAGCCATGTTAATTTTAGTGCAAAAGGTTGACACACTATTTTATAATTCTACTGAAAGAAAAAGAGGACATTTCTAATTTCTGTTTCTCAATGAAATGTTGCTATCGTCTAACTTGATCATTCATAAAAATGTAGATAGTACTATTAACTATAAGGAGGTTTAGTTACAATTACATGGGGGAAAAACAATTATACAACACAACAATAAAAAGCCCTGAATCCAAGAGGATACAAGTCAGGAAAATCTTTCCTATAAGTCTTCATTCTGCTAGTTTCTCCTTACACCTTCATTCCTATTCTCAATCAAGAAGCATGAAGATGATGCTTAATTCTGCCTGTTATACAAACTTAAGCATGTTTTTAAATGAGCATAACTAACTATAAATACAACAGATTTCCAAGATACTTCAGAAATTTTTTTTTTTTTTTTTACTTAAAGCACATATCTATATCTATATTTGCTAAATATAGATTTTTCCCTTTTGTATAAGATTATGCTCTTTATATCTGATAGGGAAGATAGAGAGAACAGGTCATATTGCTGAGATGTAATTATAGAAATGCACAGTAAAATAGGAAAATTCTTTGATCAATAAGACTCCTTATCATTATACAGCCTCTTATAGCCACATGCTCATTAGGAAAGTCATGAATTCAAGTCTTTTATGAGAGCTTCATTGGTACGAAGTATTTATTTCAAGCACTAGTATCTCCAATTATCATTCTGATGCAGTTCAGCAGTGTTGAAAATTAATGCCAATCACAAGATTTCCTTTGAACTTTCAGAAAAGCGGAGCTGGAGCAGAGTATACTGCTGCCTTCTGAACTTCAGAACAGTTTAGGCACCCTCTTTGCATGCTATACAGCGCAAGTCTTTGACTCTAGCATAGATAATGGCAGGAAGCTTGAAAATCAATTACCTTTAAATACTGCACAAGGATATCCTTTTGATTTCTCATCAAAAGCAACTGGGATGTGTGGTGTTTAATTGTAATTTAAATGATATGCAAATCTTGTTAAAGGTACCAAAATGAAAATATATTGCCTGCTTCCCCTTTTGTAGAGTCACTATTAGCTGCTTGGCTTGTTGAGCTTGTTGTCTACAGCCAGTACAGTACAGGTTTCAGGTTTCACATGGGGGTTGGCTCTTGGGCTGTGTGCAACCTGAATAGGTCAAGTTGGCTGGTTTATGAGCTGTGCTTCCAATCATGGTGCTCAAAGTAAGGTGTTACAACATTTTAAAAAATCCTTTTTAAACACATGCCCGGACTTTAAATACCAGCAGAAACTCAGCAGAAACCAGGGGAAATTACCAGCCAGTTGCCCTGTGGATGCAGCAGTTCCTTCACGTGCGGCGCCACTACAGTTGTGCTGCTTGGGAGCCACTGCCTCACAGGGAAGGGATATATTTACAGCACTGAGTCCATAGCGCTGAGTTTGAGGTTATATCCTTTTGTCAGCCCATTCCTGTTTTTTTTTGTTAGGGAGATGGGGCAGAGAATACTGTGAACACAAAGTTTTTCTGGTCGTAAATCTGGGCTGTGGAAGAATCATCTTCTATGCCACAGATAAAAATACAGTAAGCAGCAAATCAATTATTTGAGCAGAAATAAGTCAGTGAGTGAAAACCAAGTTCCTTCTTGTTTTCTCCCAAATGAAGGACCAGCACCTTGAGTCTGTATCTGATCTGTGTGTTCCTCCAAGGCTTATTCAACAGCTCAGTCAAGACTGGGAGCATTCTCTTTTTTATATGTCTCTTGCTCAGTATGCATCTGTAAGACAAATGAAAAGTTCTGGCACTAAAGACCCTCCAAACCAAGGGAAACCAAACACACTGAAGCCAGAAGTTAAAGTGGAGATTTCCCCTGCTCAGCTACTGATGCTGTGTTTTAGTTGGGATGAGTCTATGCCTGGCTCTCATCTTCAAAGTGAAAACCATGTGAAATGTTCTAACAGGTCAGAAAAACACTGATAGCTGTCCATCTTAAAAAGGTGCTTCAAGAAGAATTGTGTGAAATCAGGAATTAATTTATAGTATAAACTTCTGCTGGTGAAGTATATCCTTAGGGAAATGCATCTTGCCTTTATCAAAATAATTATCCTGACGCTTTCTCTGGAAAGGGCAGTAGGATTTCCTTTAAAACATCTTGGTTTGTGCTTTGTTAAGTTTTTCAATTATGTAAAGAGACTTCAAACTGTTTTTCTAGTTGAATAATCTAAGCTCCATTTCTCTGCAAATCAAAGTTTAACCTTTTTTATATTCTACAAATAATCACATCCTATTGCTTAGAATATATCTGGGCTACTAGAGAGAATTTTAGTGCTGGTAGTAAAGACTGAACAGAAAGATGAATATTTTTATGTGCTTAATTTAAACATGTCATTTGTTCAATAGTTTAGAAGATGGGTTTATGCAGGGAAAAATAAATATTATTTATCCTTCTGTAAGAGTTTTTTACAGCCATCACCCTTATAGTAAGTGGCTGAGGTCCAGAAATCAATATTTATTTCCAGCATATTTAAGCTTCTTATATAACAAGAACATTAAGTTTATAGAGCTATGTAAAATATCTGATTTTAAGACTGTGACAAGTGTTTAGTGTAATATAAATATATTTGTGGAGTTTATGTTATCCCCTGAGGAATATATTGCATGTCCAATACAGTTGTGAGGGGTGAATCTAACATGTTCTGGAAAAAGACACCCTCTTCTCTAGTTCTCTAGTAGCCTTCCATAGAAAACATTAGTGAATTAAGTCCATCACCAAAATTTCCACAACTTCTGTAGAGGTTCATTGAAATCTCAGATTGACTATCTAACTTTTGAACTTCAATACTAATAGTTTTTCACTGTCTGAAGTTACAGAAATAGAATGGAGGTAGAAATAATGGAGGACAATCTGGATGATTATGGGTTAGTTTACTTGGACGAGCCATTTTTAAATCATACTTGGTCTTGTTAGATTATGCTTCTATTTACCTTTAAGGGATGAGTAAGTTCACTGAAATTTGTTTATTTAAAGTTTGCTGAAAACTGAGGCTGTGGGGTACAATATTCTTTAAGAGCTGAAGCTGATGTAGTTTTATGTGTTGAAGTTGTATTTTCTGAACACCTAACTTTCAGATGTGTAATTCCACTTAAAGTAGTACCTGATAAGTCAAGCACTCATTATAATTTTTTTTCTGCTGTTATTGATATTATTTTATACAGTTTTGCTCAGAATTGACCTTTCTCTTTTAGTTCTCAGTAGGTTAGCATGAAATGTATATTTTACAGGTATGGCTTGGACATAGATAAAAGACAAGCAGGCTATTAAAACTTGACTTCATCTTATTCAGTTCAGTCCTTTTGTTCTTACATTTCCTGACTGTATCAAAGCTATATCACATTTTCTAAATGTGTTGAAGTGCTGTTCTTGCTCTTGAGCCTCATTTCTTTTTCCCTAAAGCTCACAATTTCTTCCAATCATTCCTGCCTAAACTCTGGCTTTTATCTTTCTTTTCACTCTATTAAAAAATAACCAAGAAAACCAGAAATAACAAAGAAATAAAATATATATTACATGATTTTTAAAGAATAATTATATTTTTATTGATATGGCTGAACGCAATTCAATCTAAATTCTAACCAAGTAAGCTCCTGTGCTGTTTTTGGCTCAGAGAGAGTTAATTTTCTTCATAGTAGCTAGGATGGGGTTTTGTTTTGGATTTGTGCTGAAAACAGTGTTGATAATTCAGGGATGTTTTACTTACTGCTGAGCAGTGCTGACACAGAGCCAAGGCTTTTTCTGCCTCTCACCCCACCAGTGAGTAGGCTGGTGGTGGGAGGGGGGAGGGAAACAAGGTGTTGGGGGGGGCACAAGGTGCTGGGAGGGAACACAGCTGGGACAGCTGACCCCAACTGGTCAAAGGGATATTTCAGGCTATATGGTGTCTGTCTCTTATACACAT